>NC_047135.1:13663203-13686156 GCF_009829125.3 Periophthalmus magnuspinnatus | reverse complement strand
AGCGAAAACGCTGACTTTGCATTTCAGAATTTTCAATCCAAGATGGATTAAAAAACAACTTCCGGTTTGTCAGGGGCATGGCTATAATAGTTTTTGTTTGTCATCACTTGAAGAATGTGTGTACCGAATTTTGTGGGTCTACGGCAAAATTGACGTCGGAACGTCTCCCATTGTCGCAATGTATTTTGACTTTTGCAGGGGGCACTGTCGCACTACCCAATTATGCAACACCTGAAAAGATAAATTTTTTGCCAGACCAGAATTTTGGGCAAAACTTTGTGAGTTTTTGAATATGTTTAGGGGGTCGAATTCCTGCTCTAAGAGCATCGAGCCCTATCCAAGCACACAGAGGACCTGACTTGACTTGCACGCAACTTTGTGAAAACAGACTGGTCCTGTCTGTTTCTCTGGCTCTGCTCCTCTAGTTCTGATCCTCTGGCTCTTCTCATGTCTGCTCTTCAGATTCTGCTCCTGTCTGCTCCTCTGACTCTCGTCCTCTGGCTCAGCTCTTGTCTGTTTCTCTGGCTCTGGTCCTCTGGTTCTGGTCCTCTGGGTCTGCTTATGTCTGCTCCTCTTGCTCTACTCCTATCTGCTCCTCTGGCTCCGCTCCTGTCTGCTTCCCTAGCTCTGCTCATCTGACTCTCCTCATCTCACTTTGCTCACCTCACTCTGCTCATCTGGTTCTGCTCCTCTGGCTCTGCTCCTCTGGTTCTGCTCCTCTGGCTCTGTTCATGTCTGCTCCTTTGCCTCTGTTCCTTTTGCTCTCCTCCTGTCTGCACCTGTCTGCTCCTTTTGCTCTACTCCTGTCTGCACCTGTTTCCTCCTGTCTGCTCCTTTCTTTGCTCCTGTCTGTAGAGGAAACACAGAAGTGTAGGGATGCATCAGAAAGATAGTGTCTTTCTCAGAGTAACTTTAATAAAATGTGCTACTGCTGCCACTGCTGCTCAGGGCTATTCTAGCTTACAGCCTCATGCAAGTTTCTATTAGGTCCTTGGTTTGTCAAATTTGACGTTTATTTAACGTCTATGGAGTATTATTACTAACACATATTTAGATCACCATGTTACATTTGTCAGTTTAAAAATACTATATTTGCTGAAAATTATGTATTAAAGGTCCTATATTACACAACATGGACTCTTGTGAGATTTACGGTACAATGGAATGTTCTTACCTCCTCAAAAACATACCTGGATTTGTACTTTGTTTATGCACACATGTTTGAGTGACCATGTATTATTGGGCTGTCTATATCTCCAAAGCTCAAAATGTTTTCTTCCACCTTGTGATGTCATGAAGTTGTAGTTTCCAAGTTAGCATCAACCTTTTATGTTTTGTTGAGTAGAGATATGTAATTCCAGGGCTGAAATTACCCAAATGATTCTAGTGAAGGTGTATGAACATTAAATACACACTGGAGCACTTCCTGTATTACCACATGACATCACAAGGTGGAACAGTGTGTTTTCAGAGTGTTTTCAGTTTGAGTGAATGGGTCAGTGAAACAAAACACAATTCCAGGTATATTTGTGATGTGTAAACAACATTATAACAGAATATAGCATAATATTGGCCCTTTAAAAGAAACTATAATTAATTAAATTTTTATTTTTTGACACTCTCTGCTGTTCTCTGAAGGGAGGGAGAGCAGGGAGGGATCATTGGGTGGGAGCATGGTGAGCGCCACAGAGAGTTTCTTGGTTATGTAGGCTTGTGGGCAGACCTTAATTAAGACATGTATTCTTGTACTCTTAACCAAAAGGAGGTTTCCAACATGATTCGGGAGAGATTGCAAGTCTCTCTGATTGGTTAATCCACCTGTTAATCTTGCCCTCTGGAATCGAGAAGACCGCATATGGCTCCATATCCACTTGTCTTTGTAAAGTTCTGTCTGGTTCTGGCAAGCCAGGGAAACAATTTGTAGCAACAGTATATTGACAGATATATGAAAACAACTCAAAGTAAGTGATCTGAAGAACACCTCCTCCTTCCACCATAGAGATATTTGTACAGAACCCCAGCGTGAGGGCACTGCAAAGTATCAGTAACATGAATTATCAATCTTTGACAGCTCCTCAACCACCTGAGCCACTGCTGACATAACCATGTTTATTGTTTTTTAAAAAGGTATTTTGCGGAATGTAGAATGTGTCAGATGTCCTCCCTGATACAAGCCTATTCATATTGGACTTAATTGCTTCATTAGGCAAGGCAAGGCAAGTTTATTTGTATAGCACAATTCGTACACAAGGTAATTCAAACTGCTTTACAGAATAAGAGACATTAAAATCACACAAATCAAAACATAAATAATCACAAATAATCATCATAAAATTAACATTAAAAGAGAAGAATAAAAATTAAAAGTGCAGAATAAAAACCTTTCAGTCGTATGCACAGCTAAACAGAATTGTTTTGAGCCTGGATTTAAACATTGTCAAAGTAGAGGCCTGTCTCACATCTTCAGGAAGACTGTTCCAAGTTTTAGCTGCATAAAACTTAAACGCTGATTCCCCATGTTTAGTCCTGACTCTGGGCACCAGCAGGAGGCCGGTCCCTGAAGTCCTCAGTGTGCGAGATGGTTCATATGGCACTAACATGTCAGAGATGTACTTTGACCTAGGCCATGGAGAGACTTATACACAAGCAGAGCTGCTTTAAAGTCTATTCTTTGAGCTACAGGAAGCCAGTGCAGAGACCTGAGCACAGGACTTATGTGCTCATACTTCCTGGTTCTAGTCAAGACCCGAGCAGCAGCGTTCTGGATGTACTGCAGCTGTGTTAAGGCTCGTTTGGAGAGGCCAGTGAGCAGGCCGTTACAGTAGTCTAACCTACTTGAGACAAATGCATGGATAAGTCTCTCTAAGTCTGGCTTTGACAGTATACCTTTGATTTTTGCATACACAGTGTTAATTAAAGTTTGCATCTTCGAGGCATTTGTATGTTTGCTTCAGTACAGCTCTATTACAAAAGCAAATGTATGAGTTTAATTTTCAGAGGTCCTGTAGCTGTGAGAAAATTTGTCATTTAAATGAAGGGACAGTTCTTTGTGGATTTTGTTGAAGTTAATTTCAATGCTTTATCCAGTCTTATTTTAATACTTTTAATACTTTAGGAGCACATTCCATTGGTATTTTTACATGTAATGAGCTATAAAAGCTGACATGTAAAATTAAGCTAAATATTGGGGCAAGAGATGACAGTAGCTTGGTTCGTAGAGTGTTTGTCCACTGATCTGAAGGCTGAAGGTTGGAGGTTCAAATCCTGCTCTCAACATAAAACATCATTGGTTGAGTGGTCAGATCCACTGACCCACAAGTTGGTGGTGCAATTCTAGCACCTGAGCACTATCCTCTGCTTCCTCCTATTTTCACATCAGCAATGCTATTCACATGTTGTCCCCTGTCCCACTCCCCCTGTGGAGTGTAACTCTTTCAGATGCCCCGATGACAGCTGGACCCTCTCCTCCTCCCCGCGTGGCCCTCCTCCACCCGCCTCCCTCTCCTACTCGCCTGGCTCTCCTCCTCCTCGCCTGGTTCTCCTTCTCCTTGCCTGGTCTTCCTCCTCCTCGCCTGGCCCTCCTCCGCCCCCCTCCCTCCTCCTCGCCTGGCCGATTTTTCTTGTTTTGTCTGATTTTCCTGTTTGTTTTTGTGTGTAGGCAACACGGTGGCTGAGTGGCAACACTCATGCCTCACAGCAAGAAAGTTTGGTTCGATCCCCGGGTCGCCCAGACCTTTCTGTGTGGAGTTTTGCATGTTTCTCCCCGTGTCAGGACGGGTTTCCTCTAGGTACTCCGGTTTCCCCCATCAACCAAAATATGAACGCCCTTCGAGACAACTGTTGTTGTGAATTTGGGTGTTACAAAAATAAAATGAATTGAATTGAACCTCTGAAGCTAAACAGGGCTGGGCCTGGTTAGTACCACTGGTTGTAAATGGTAAATGGGTTTACATTAAGGAATCACTCACCCATTCACACACACATTCCTTCATGTACACACACCAGGATTGTCTGAGATCTAATCACTCTATCTCAGTCAAGACTCTTCTCCCACCTTGCCTAGTATGATGTGGTGTGTAGTGGTGGTGGGAGGGGCTGATGGTGCAAATTGACTAACTTGCTTGACTCAGTCTGTCCCAGGGCAGGTGTGGCTACAGTAGTAACTTACCACCCCCAAGTGTGGAGTGAATGAATAATGCACAACATTGTAAAACAACTTTGAGTATCTGGTAAAGCTCCATCCAAGTCGAAAGGATCAATCAATAAAGTTTATTTTGGTCATCCACATTTTTTGAAAAAACAAAACAAAATAGTTCATTTTCTTTTTATTTGTATTGACCAGAAAAGCCAAAAAAGGATTGAGGTGAAGCAGCTTGCTTATGTAAGTCCATCCTAACCATCACATGACAACTCCACAATAGAATCCCAGAACAAAATCCATTTATTTAATCAGTATCTTGGACACAGATGTCTTGACTCATATAAAGTCATGCATGTTGTCCCCTGTCCCACTCCTCCTGTGGAGTGTATCTCTTTCAGATGCCCCGATGACAGCTGGACCCTCCTCTCCTCCCCGCCTGGCCCTCCTCCTCGCCCGGCTCTCCTCCTCCTCGTCTGGTCTTCCTCCTCCTCCCCTGGCCGATTTTTCTTGTTTTGTCTGATTTTTCCTGTTGTTTTGTTTTTGTGTGTTGGAGACACGGTGGCTGAGTGGCAACACAGCAAGAGGGTTTGGTTCGATCCCCGGGTCGCCAGGCCTTTCTGTGTGGAGTTTTTCATGTTTCTCCCCATGTTTGGATGGGTTTCCTCCGGGTACTCCGGTTTCCCCCATCAACCAAAACATGAACGCCCTTCGAGACAACTGTTGTTGTGATTTTGGGCGTTACAAAAATAAATGAATTGAATTGAATTGAATAAACCTACAACAGTATATAAGAATGAATGAATTCATGTTTTAAAGTTGTTGTTTTGTTTTTTTTTAGACATAGTTTTAATTAACTTAAACTCATCAGTGAAATCATCATCAAATAGACACCGATCTCTTAAGTTATAGGGACTATTTCTTAATTTAAAGAAGGACTGAATGCTTACAGGACAAATGCATTTTTATGATTGGCCTAAGTCATAGTCATTCAGGTGCAAACATTACGATGTATTTTCCCTTAAACTGTTTTGGATTGGATCGGGTGTGAGGAGGACTGGACAGCGGTCGAAGACGGGTGTCTCCATGACCCGGTCCACAGACACAGCATCTGGCTGTTGGGATGTGGAAAGTCACCTCGCTGGGGGGGGGGAAGGAGCCTGAGCTTGTGCAGGAGGTTGAGAGGTACCAGCTAGATATAGTCAGGCTCACCTCCACGCACAACTTGGGCTCTGGTACCCAACTCCTTGAGAGGGGTTGGACCTCCA
Source organism: Periophthalmus magnuspinnatus (assembly GCF_009829125.3). Taxonomy (NCBI): domain Eukaryota; kingdom Metazoa; phylum Chordata; class Actinopteri; order Gobiiformes; family Gobiidae; genus Periophthalmus; species Periophthalmus magnuspinnatus. Next base: position 13,680,750 of record NC_047135.1, on the reverse strand, counting down.
CTTTTCTGGCGTTGCCCATGGGGAGAGGCGGCGAGCTGGTGTGGGCTTGCTCATTGCCCCACAGCTCAGCCGTCATGTGTTGGAGTTTACCCCAGTGAACGAGAGGGTGGCGTCCCTGCGCCTTCGGGTCGGGGACAGGTCTCTCACTGTTGTGTCGGCCTATGGGCCAAGCAGCAGTGCGGAGTACCCGGCCTTCTTGGAGTCCCTGGGAGGGGTACTAGACAGTGCACCAACCGGGGACTCCGTTGTTCTCCTGGGGGACTTCAACGCCCACGTGGGCAACGCCAGTGACACCTGGAGGGGCATGATCGGGAAGACTGGCCTCCTTGATCAGAACTCGAGCGGTGTTTTAAGACCTTGCTGACAGAGGGTTCCACCAGAAGTTCGCAAGAGACCCTCATGATATGCTTGGGTTTGCCACATCTGTCCGGCTTCCTCCTCTGCCAACGGATCCAACTCACAACCAGGTGGTGATTGGTTGACAACTCTGCCCCTCTCTTCACCGGAGTGTCCAAGACAACAAAGCTGATCATCAACCTCCGACCTAGGGTGTCCTGGTGCCATGTGCACTGATGGACACCCTTGTGTTCAAACATGGTGTTTGTTATGGACAAACTGTGACTAGCACAGAAGTCCAATAATAAAACACTCTCTCCTAATCCCTTTCCTCCCATCTCCCATCTCTCTCGTGTCTCTTAATCTCTCCCTTCTCTCTTCCTCTTTTCCTTTCTCCTCTCCTCTCTCTTTCTTCTTCTCATCTCTTCTCCCCTCTCCTTCTCTTTAGCCTCTCTTTCATCCCTTCTTTCGGTCACAGTTCTGCCTGTTTTCTACCTGTTTTGTTTATCCCCAGTCCAGTTTAATTTCCAAGGCTGTTCCAGTCCTTTGTTTGCTGCCTTCCTGTTGTCCCTGCACCTGACGTTGTAAGTAATCAGAGGTCTAGCCTATAAGTTCTCCCTGTGTTCAGTTTGGGGCCATGGATTGTCTTCTGTTCTTTTCATTTGTTGATCTAGAAGACACGCAGGCTCTGTATTGTAAATAAACCTGATGAATTCACCGAGACAAGGAGTTTGGTTGTTTTTTCTGTTGCACGTGAGTCCAGTTACTACCTGCGTGACACAATTGTTTATGATCCAGTGAACTCAGAGCAAACTGGAAAAAACAAGTTTGTAAAACTCATTTAGAGACATTACACAGAAGGCCAGTAACATTACTTTAGTAACAAAGAACTAAAATAAAGTACTTCCAATCTGGATATAACCATAACAAGTTGAATTCATTTTGTTTTGCTAACTACATTAGTTAGGAACTATCTAAGAAATGTTGTCTCATGCACAGAGAGAAAAGTTGCTCTATAAATGTGGTTAAAAATTTTGCCTCACAGTAACAAGGTACCAGATTTAAGTTCAGATGTCATTGAAAGGTGGATTAACCAACCAAAAAATATGATTGGAAAACTGCAGACTTATGAGCAAATCACTAAACTGTTCATTTCAGATGAGAGAAATGTCATTTTATTCAAAATGATGGGTGACCAATGAGATCCTTCATTTCACGTGTCACTGAAATAAACAAATCTGATTGGGTGGTTGTGTTTGATACTAGCTTGAGGTATGATGGAGGGATTTGGGACCAGACTGATATCCCTCTGTATATATATATAAAAAAAATACCATTCTGGATTTGCCAGGAAAGATTAAAAGTGAACTGTTAAACATTTGAATCTGCCACTTATTAGCCTTGCACAGCAAGATGGATTCTCACAAAATTGTTGACTTCACAAACTCACAAGAATCCATGTTGACAGGCTCCCAGAGGTTTGTGACCAAACAAACCAAAACAAACATGGAGGTGCCGAATGGCGTTCTTCAGCCTATTTTAGTGAAAATAAAGACTATTTTGTTTGTAGTTTGTTTGTTGTGCAGTAGGAACTGCTTTGTGCATTTGTGGAAGCCCACAGTAGAATGCATGTGTGTCATGTTTTTTTTAAGCAATAGAAGCAATTTCATACATGGATGATATAGATTATATATAGATATGTGAAATGTCATATGGAACATTCCAGGATGCAACATCTCTGAGAAAAAAAAAAAAAAAAAAAAAAAGTGGAACCCCTATTTTATTTAACGTTTATTGAGCCAATTATAAATATGACAGATTATAGCCTGGGGCTATTTTCCATTTCTAATTTCCAACCCCTACATTATGTTCTGTTTAAAATCACAGTAGTACCATCTTGTCAAATAAATTGTCCAAAAACTGATACCCTTTGGCCCTGTACACTGTGACAGCCCAGTGACTCCTGATGGACATTTGCTGGACAGAGTCAGACAGAGGGGTCAGTGAGGGAACGTTCCACATGAGGACATTTCCAGAGCACTGAGGCGTTTTGGAGCAGGGAATGAGACACCCAGGACAGAGCGATGAGGTCTGTGAGTGGAACTGACAGTAGACGACGGGCGTTTCACTTGAGGTCACACCAAGGAGAACTCTGCACCAGCGCTGTGAGGAGGGCAAGAAGGAATAGGAGACATATACCAGTGTGAAATATGTTTTGGTCAATTTGTTTTTTAATGTTTTATGGTGCACTCTAAGCACTTTGCTTTTTGCACATGTTTCACAATGTTATTTTTAAAGTTGCACTATGTACCTTTTGTGTTGGCCACCTAATTGTCTGCATCCAGATGCGAGTGCTTTACCTGGAATGTTCCATGGCATGGAATTTAATATATCTGCATCTGTTGAATTGCAGGCAATTTCATTGCTCAAAAATACCTAAAAAATCCAGGACTGGTCCATTGTTCCTCACTTGAAAAACATATATTCTTGCTGTGAGCAGGATTGCCTCTCCACAGATCTGAACTGTAACCTGCTTGACTCCAGAGAGAGAGATGGTTAATGCCATTCTGTGGAATATTCTAGGTGGCATTCTTAGATGGGGCAAGAGCTGGTTTCCCCAGTTGATTACATTGTACTTTGTCATGAAATGTCTAAAACAGAAATTAACATAGAACCTTATCACTCCTGAACTCACTGTATTACAACAAAAATCTGCATTTCTGTGATATTCATTTTAGCTTCCCCCATCTGTATTGATGCTAACTGTAGACACTGCTCTATCTGAGGCTCTGTTAGACTTTAATATGAACTTTATTTTAACACTATCTGACCCAAAAGTGCTGGTTTAGTTGAAACCACAACAGGTGAGCTGATTTGTGCTGTTAAACCATCAAGCTGTATGCGCGACCCTATTCCAATCAGACTCCTCAAAGAAGCCCTCCCCCTGATAATAGATTCCATCCATAACATAATAAATATGTCGTCAGAAAATGGCTAGGTTCCTCAGTCCTTTAAGTATGCTGTGATTAAACCCCTTTTGAAAAAACCTAACCTAAATCCTGATGAACTAGCCAACTACAGACCTATCTCTAATCTCCCCTTCCTCTCAAAAATTCTAGAAAGAGTTGTGGTGAAACAGCTCTGCAGCCACCTGCAGGACAATAATATATTTGAAAATGTTCAATCTGGATTCAGAACTCACCACAGCACCGAGACTGCACTGCTTAAAGTAACAAATGACTTACTACTAGCTGCTGATAATGGGCTGGCTTAAGTCCTGGTCCTACTGGACCTCAGTGCAGCGTTTGACACCATTGATCACAACATTCTACTGCAGACGTTAGAATGTGACATTGGAATCAGAGGGACCGCCCTCAAATGGTTTAAATCCTATCTATCAGATAGGTACCAGTTTGTTAGTATAAACCAGTGCACCTCTCCTTGTTCTAAAGTAGCCTGTGGTGTTCCACAAGGATCTGTGCTTGGTCCAATCCTATTTACTCTGTATATGTTGCCATTAGGTAACATTATCAGAAAACATGGTATTAATTTTCACTGCTATGCTGATGACACTCAGCTGTACTTATCAATGAAACCAAATCAGACTGAGCAAATAGATAAACTCAGTGCCTGTGTGAAGGACATCAAAACCTGGATGACCTTGAATTACCTGCTCTTAAATCCTGAAAAAATAGAGGTCATTGTCGTTGGTCCCAAAGGTCAAAGAGATCCTCTGTTGGACCAGATAATCTCACTCGACAATGTGAGTATAGCTTCTAGCCCTACTGTAAAAAATCTTGGAGTCCTATTTGATCAAAATCTCTCATTCACAGCCCATATAAACCTAGCTTGTAAAACCGCATACTTTCACCTGCGAAATATCACTAAAATTAGAAATATTTTACCTAAAAACGATACTGAAAAACTCATCCATGCATTTGTTACTTCCAGACTTGATTACTGTAATTCTCTGCTCGCCACCTGCCCCAAAAGTACAATAAGGAGCCTCCAGTTGATCCAAAATGCAGTGGCCAGAGTCCTAACAGGAACTAAAAGAAGAGACCACATCAGTCTTGTACTAAAATATCTGCACTGGCTTCCTGTTGAGCTTAGAATCAAATTCAAAGTTCTCCTCCTGACATACAAAACCCTATACAGTATGGCCCCATCCTATCTGCAAGATGCTATTGTCCCGTACCAGCCAAACAGAGCACTCCGCTCTCAGAATGCAGGACTATTAGTGGTTCCTAGAGTGTCCAAAAGTACAGTTGGAGGGAGAGCGTTCAGTTACCAAGCTCCTGTGCTATGGAATCAACTCCCTGCTGATGTTAAACAGGCCCCCACAGTCTCTGTATTTAAGACCAGGCTTAAAACCTTCCTCTTCGGTATAGCTTATGACCAGGTTACTTAGTTTAATGTCACTTTGAACTAACTATGACCAGATTGGCTGGGAGTGACATTAAAACCCGGGATAAGATAGGCTGCACTAGGAGATAACAAGCTGGGGGAAGTATGGCAACCTGAGCACTATCCTCTGCTTCCTCCTATTTTCTCATCAGCAATGCTATTCACATGTTGTCCCCTGTCCCACTCCCCCTGTGGAGTGTAACTCTTTCAGATGCCCCGATGACAGCTGGACCCTCTCCTCCTCCCCGCCTGGCCCTCCTCCACCCGCCTCCCTCCCCTCTTTGCCTGGCTATCCTCCTCCTCATCCGGCTCTCCTGCTCCTCACCTGGTCTTCCTCCTCCTCGCCTGGCCCTCCTCCGCCCCCCTCCCTCCTCCTCGCCTGGCCGATTTTTCTTGTTTTGTCTGATTTTTCCTGTTGTTTGATTTTCCTGTTTGTTTTTGTGTGTAGGCAGCACGGTGGCTGAGTGGCAACACTCATGCCTCACAGCAAGAAGGTTTGGTTTGATCCCTAGGTCGCCCAGGCCTTTCTGTGTGGAGTTTTGCATGTTTCTCCCCGTGTCTGGATGGGTTTCCTCCGGATACTCTGGTTTCCCCCATCAACCAAAACATGAACGTCCTTCGAGACAACTGTTGTTGTGATCTTGGGCGTTACAAAAATAAAATGAATTGAAATGAGTTAAATAAATCTCTTACACATAGCTAGGATTAGCCAACAGGTTTTCAGTTAGTCACTCTTACCTTTTTTATTGAAAATCAAACACCTAAACTAGACCATGAATGCTTGTTTTGATCAGAGGCTTCTGAAAATGGGTTGTTTTAATCAATTGCTTATTTTTCTTGAGTTTTCAGACAATTTAAAAGCAGACCTATTATGCAAATTTGACTTTTCAGAGATTTTTACCATGTTATTATTTCTTCTTCTCCTTTACATTCTCGAAGTTGTATTTGGAGTGATTTGTCTGAGCAATCTTTAATTGCTTATTTTCAAGACTCCATTTAGCTATGAATCGGAGGTGCCATCTACTTTGCGTCTCTGTGTTGTGATGATGTTTATGGCGATGTCATCTCCCATTGGGCACTGCAGTTTTTTAACATGGAAGTCAGTTTCTTTTATTAACCGATCGTTCCGACGGCCCACCCCCGTCGCCTTTACTTTACAGCTATACAGCAATGTACATATATTTCTGTGTCACCCACACAAACAATCAAATGAAAGCTACAGCACTTGTCTTGCGGAATTTCTGTGTAGACTCTGCACACCTGACTCTGCACAACTTTATTCTCACAATGTTTCGGTCCATCTGACCTTCCTCAGACATGAGGACAGCCCCTTCCGCTCCCCTTATATAAATTAAGGGACCGCCTCCTTCAGTTTAATCAACCAGTCATAATAGTGAACAAACATACATTTACAATTAGACCCCAATAGACCTGCAAAATTGTGCATAATTCACTTTACATACGTCTTTTGTGAGTTAAAATTATTATATTATTATTATATAATTATATGCAGAATTCAGACTAGAGGCAGACTAGACAGAACTCCTCCTAAATCTGGCGACTTTTGTCATGAAATACAATAACTTCAGTTTTAATAAGACATTTAACCAACAAGTGTCAGGTACGAGCATGGGCACTTTATGCGCATCCAATTATGCCAATCTATATATGGTTATTTTGAACAACAGTATATTTTCAACCCTGAACACAACCCTTATCACAAGAATATTCTGATATACTTCATATATTGATGATATATTTTGTGTTTTTCGAGGCAATCATGAACAAATAACAGACTTTGTGAATTTGATTAATCAATGTAAACCCAATCTAAAATTCACAAGCAAAGACAGTAAAAAGAAAATCAATTTTCTCGACATGTGGACTGAAATTAGGGGTGGTCTCTTAAGTACAACACTGTATCAAAAGCCCACTGACAAGAACACTCTCCTACTAGCTACAAGTGCACACCCCACGCACTTAAAAAGAGGTCTCCCTAAAAACCAGTTTTTTCGCCTCAGACGGGTGTGCAAGAGCTCAGGGGACTTTATAGAAAAGTCCATAGAGATGAAAGCAAAATTCATGGAGAGAGGATATTCTCGACCGTCGATAGAGGAGGCTTATAAAGCTGCGTTATCCAAATTTACGGACGCGCTTTTAAGGAATAAGGACTCTGTAAATAAGAGATGTTTTTCGGTGATATTTAATACAGTATATTCACCTCAGAGCCACAAAATCAAATCAGTCATTTTAAAACACTGGCATATTTTAAAGACTGAACCAGAACTGACTCAATTACTCAAAGCTCCACCGCTGTTTACTTATAGAAGAGGCAGAAATCTGAGAGACCCCTTGGTACATTCAGATTTTTCTCACGGCAGAAACTCACCAAATGCACAAACTCTCATTACCCCTCTTCCTAATGGTAATTACAGATACAGCAGTTGTGCTCGGTGCCATAACACCATCAAGACTTCATATTTCTGCCATCCTTCTTCTCGAAAGAAATTCCCTGTCAGGAGTGTCATCACATGCGCGTCAACCCATATGGTTTACCTGTTGCGCTCCCCATGCGGTCTTGCATATGTGGGAAAAAACACACGAAAACTTGTTTCTGCGGGATTAAGCAGGTGCCTGCTCCGTGGAGTGGGGGGGCATTAAAAAGACACGAAGCCTATTGGATTTTTATCTTACAAACTCTTAGCCCAAAAGGCTTAAATGATGAACTATTGTTTAGTGTAATGCTATGATGTTGAGCGCTGTTTGTTTGTCCTCCCTCTGAGCTATGAGGGAGATGTATTGTTGAGGGGCATTTATGTCATTTTTAAAACATTTCTTTAATGTCAAATCTATTGTATATAACTGCTACCTTTTCTGAGTAATAATAATTTTTATATTTTTTCAGCCATTATCCATGCTTTTTAACTCATAAAGACATATGTAAAGTGAATTATGCACAATTTTGCGGGTATGTAATCGTAAATGTATGTTTGTTCACTATTGTGATTGGTTGATGAAACTGAAGGGGGTGGTCCCTTGACTCATTTAAGGCGAGCGGAAGGGGCTGTCCTCATACCTGAGGAAGGTCAGATGAACTGAAACGTTGTGAGAATAAAGTTGAATCAAGAGTGAGACAGTGTGCGTGAGTTTTCTTAAGTTTTCACACCAAATGTGAGTGGTCAACAATATTTTCAATTGAGATATAGTTTTTTTTTGTCCCCAGCTACCTACTGCAGCTTTCTACACCTTCATTTTAACAAATAAATTTGATGAGAAAAAATATTTTTTATGTGTGTTCCAAAGTGTATAAATGCTTAGCAGACATACATACAGTGATTCTGACACTTTCGAGTAAAACCACTACTACTAGGGTGTTACCTTTACAAATACCTCAAACTTGTTCATATAGTACTGAGGGTTCAATAATGACTATCATTTTAATTTGGAGAGGTCAGAACAAAGGCAGTTTCACCAAAATGACTCTGAATTCTAAGGGGTTAAGTTGTTTTAGATAAATATTGCAATTTAAAATGTGCAAATGATGACATAATAATACACAACTGTCATAGATAATACCTATATAGTAAACACAAGCTCAAAACTGCTAAAACCTGGAGTAGTCTTTGTAAAGATGTGAGACAGACCTCCATCCATACATACATCAATTTTCTTCCGCTTATCCAGGGCCGTGTAGCGGGGCCGCAGTCTAAGCAGGGATTCCCAGACTTCCCACACCCCAGACACATCCTCCAGCTGCTCCGGTGGGACCCCAAGGCAAGAGATATAGTCCCTCCAGCGTTTCCTGGGTCCCGGTAGTACATGCCCGGAACACTTCCCTTGAGACAGACCTCTAATTTGACAATCTTTAAATCTAGACTCCAAATAATTTAGCTGTGCATGTGACTGAAATGGTTTTATTCTGCATTCTTCACTTTTAATGTAAAGAGAGAGATTATTTATGTTTTGATTTGTTGTATTGTGATTTTAATGTCTTTCTTATTCTGTAAAGAACTTTGAATTTGTGTACGAACTGTGCTATACAAATACACTTGCCTTGCCAAAATATATCATTCTAGACATCATTTACTGAACCATATAGTATCTCGATGGGTCTATAAATATGTTTGTGTGTGTGTGTGTGTGTGTCATTGTAAACATGTGTACTGTCTCAAGACTGTATCAGATCATTATTGGAGACAGTTGTGAGCGTGTGACGTCAGCCTGACTCATGGTGTTTTTTCTGTACTGACTCACACATGGCTCATTGTGAACACAACACACAGACCTATACACAGCTGCTGCCTGTATGGAAAACTATTCTCAAGTAAACAAAACGAAAGAGATTTTTTCTATCTTAGAACATAAAAAACAGAACATCTTCCAAATGGTTTGCAGTGGTCCAAAGTAATTCCTTATGCATTCAGAACATCCTAATTATTCACAGCAATGAGTTTATAAGAGCTTTTGACAACTTTCAGAGACCAGTTCAGTGATTTGCTGTCACTGTAAAACTAACAACAACTAGCAAGCTAACGTTCTAATTATCGAACAATAAATTACAAGTAGAGTAGACGGTGGACTTATTTTGACCTTAGATGAAGTCAGTAAGTAGAGTACTTGTCCTCACCCTAAAGGTTGGTGATTCAAATCCTACTCTTGACATAAACATCACTGGGAGATTGGTCAGACCCACAGGTTGGCATTCCAGCCCCCACAGATGAATACTGTCAGTTTTTCCTTAGGCAAGACACTTAACCCTGCTTGACCCTATGCCTGCATGCATTGGCATGTCAATGGTTGAGTGGTTTCTTGATCTAAAGCTCTCTGAGTGCCTTGAAGATGGAAAAGTGCTTTATAAATATGACTATAAATTATCTCATTACTATAAGCGGACATGCATCTCCACAAACATATTTAGCCTAGATGAGAGAAGCTTGTTTCCATAGAAATGTTCCTTTGGCTATAATATTTCACAGTATGGCATGAAACTTATCGATCTCCATGTTGGTTTTAATTTTAAATTTCAGGTAATGTTCCACCTTCAGAAAGCTACATACTGTTGCTTAAAGTATTTGTGGATTTTAGCTTCCTGTTCTAAGCACAGTTGGAAGTTAAAATATTTTATTTTAGCTCATTATTAATGGCAGTGGTTCTACTTTTTATCACTCTACTCAAGTCAAAAACACTCCAGATCAATCTATTGAATTCAAGTCTTTTTGCTGTTTTCCACAATGCCCTTAAAGTCTAACTCCCGTTCTGATATTTTTGATCATGAGCCCAAGCTCCAGCCTATAACGATGAAACAGAGACATGGTTTAAACTCATAATGAGAAGTGCATTAGTGAGACCCACCTACCTTTAAGCATATTAAATTCATCAGCCTTGTTTTGTGTTTGGGGACATAATTGATATAAAAACTCAGGGCAGAGAAGGAGAAGAGAGGGAGAGGAGAGATGAGAAGAGGAGAGAAGAGAGGGGAAGAGGAGAGAAGAAAGTAGAAGGAGAGTAGAGGGGAGAAGAGGGAGAGGAGGAAAGGCAAGGGGGTGAAGACGAGGCGTGGAGAGGAGAGAAGAGCGAAAAAGGGAGAAGAGAGCGAGATGAGCATGGTCATGTGGTTAGTAATAAGCATACTTTGATACTTGCTTAAATGAATTAACATCTGATTTTCAATACTTTTGACTTTCAAGATAGATAAGATTAATGCCATTCCATGGAACATACCAGGCAAGTAATGATCTCCATGGAGACAAGCAGGAGATAGAACCAACACCAGAAAAGTTACATAGTGCTTGAAAATAAAACCAAGACTTAAACAAGGCTAAATTATGGCCAAACACAGAAAATCGTGACCAAAATTATTTTAATAAAATATTAAGTCGATACTGTTCATTGTTAAAGAGAAGAGGGATTTATTACAACTGCTTGAGGACAGAATTGACTCCAGAGCAACAACTTATTTGATGTTAGACCTCACCACGGCACTAAGACTGCTCTTATCAAGATGACAAATAACATCCTCCTGAACATTGATGCAGGCAAAGTCTCAGTCTTGATCCTGTTAGATCTGAGTGCTGCCTTTGACACTGTCCATCCTCTTACAGAGACTAGAAGACTGGGTGGGCATCTCTGGTACTGCACTAAACTAGGGGAGACGGGGAGTACTTTGTTGAAATTGGTAAATGTTTCTCAGATAAAATGTCCCTGACCTGTGGGGTCAATCCTGGGACCCCTGCTGTTTAATCCCTGCATGCTGCCGTTAGGCCGGGTAATACATAGAAATAATGTGTCCTACCACAACTGTACAGATGACACTCAAATCTATGTCTCACTGGCAGCAGGTGAATATGGACCAGTGGATTGACTCTGCCACTGCATCCAACAGATCAGTGTGTGGATGCAAAACAACTTTCTTCTGCTAAACTCAGACAAGACTGATAGTCTTTGGCCCACAGAAACATAGATAAAGTGTCAGCAGTCACCTCCAGTCTCTCTCTCTCTCTCTCTCTCTCTCTCAAATCGGACTCAGACTTGAACTTTAACACCCACATCAAAACATGTCAGTTTAGCTGTGCATATGACTGAAAGTTTTTTATTCTGCACTCTTCTATTTTAATATTAAATGTATGATGATTATTTAGGAGTTGATTTGTTTGTATTGTGATAAAATGTTTTTGGAATTAAAAAAAAAATTGCTACACGAATACACTTGAGAAGAATTGGTAGCCGTTTTGCCTGGCCAGGAATGTATGCTGAGCTGTACAAGTTTTGTACATCCTGTAAAACATGCCAGTTAACCTCAGGCAAATGAGTGACACAAGCCCAACTACAACCAGCATGGCATGGACATTGTGGGCCCCTGGAGAGAAGCTCTGTAGGAAACAAATACATCTTGTTGTTGTGTGACTACGCTATGTGTTATCCTGAGGCCTTTCCCCTCAGGTGTATCAAAGCCAAACAAGTGGCCAATTGTTTACTGCAGCTTTTCCCTAGGGTTGGGGTTACCAAAGAAATTCTCACAGATTGTGGCACCAACTTTTTGTCCAAACTCCTCCAACAAGTCTACCAGCTGTGAGGGGTCAAGGGTATCAGGACAACTCCTTATTACCCCCAAATGGACAGATTGGTAGAGAGGTACAATCAAACGCTGAAAACTATGCTGCGGAAGTTTGTCTCTACCACAGGTGCAGAATGGGACCAGTGGCTACCGTACCTCCTGTTTGCCTACAGGGAGGTCCCACAGGCATCAACTGGCTTCTCACCATTTGAATTGTTATATGGACGCCAGGTGAGGGGCCCACTAGACCTGCTAAAGGACCACTGGGAGTGTACAGAGCCGGAAAGAGACAACATTGTTCCAGATGTCCTGAAGATGAGAGAGAAACTTGAGGCAATGGCAGCCCTGGCTCAGGAGAACTTAAAGGGAGCACAGGAATGACAAAAGACCTGGTACGATCGCAAGGCAAAGGACAGAGTCTTCATCCCTGGTCAGAAGGTACTGTTACTATTACCTACTAGTGAGAAGAAGTTGCTAGCTAAATGGCATGGACCTTAGAAGATCACAAGACAAATCAGCAAAGTTAACTATGAACTGTACATGCCTGAAAGATGGAAAAAGCACCAGGTTTTCCATGTAAATCTTTTGAAAGAATTCCTCACTCGGCAAGAGCCTTCACAGCAACTTCTGGTGCGTGCTGTGAAGGATGAGGAAGTGACACAGAGCCAGCTGCTGTTGAACTCTCACCTCTCTCCCTCGAAACAGGAGACCCCTGGCTTCACGTCACTGGTGCAGCACAAAACCAGACTCAAAAAAGAGGCGCTGGTGAGGCAGAGGATGGTTCTCTTTGATTCTCTATTGATTTTAGATACCGGAATGCAATTTCGAAATTTGACCCCTACCCAATGACCTGTTGGAGCGTGTGGGAGGTGCTTCATACATCGCAACGCTGGATTTGTCAAGGGGCTACTGGCAGTTGGCTCTGGCACCTGAAGCTCGAGAAGTGACTGCCTTCAGGACACCATTTTGTTTGTACCAGTTTTGGGTGATTCCATTTGGTCTGCAGGGAGCACCAGCCACTTTCCAAAGGCTCATGGACTTTGTGCTGAAGGATGTCTCAGAGTTTTCTGTAGTCTACTTGGACGATGTGGTGATTTTCAGCATGTCCTGGGAGAATCATCTCCACCCCCTCCAGGAAGTCCTGCAGAAAATCCGAGCAGCAGGACTTACAATCAACCCTCGCAAGTGTGCAGTGGCCCATCATGAAGTGGAGTACCTGGGTTATACCACTGGCTATGGGAGGATCAGGCCACAGGTACAGAAGATGTTCCCACTACCAAGAGGAAGGTCCATGGATTCCTTGGCTTGACGGTCCTGCACAGCCCTGACTTTAACAAACCCTTCATCCTGCAAACTGATGCTTCGGAGGTGGGACTAGGGGCAGTCCTCCTCCAAGAGAAGGATGGAGAAAGGAGACCAGTTGCATTCCTTAGTCGTAAGCTGCTTGACAGGGAAACCCGACACTCTACAGTGGAGAAGAAGTGTCTCGTGAAGTGGGCCTTTAAGGTACTACCTGCTAGGGCGTCATTTCACCCTGGAGACCGTCCATCATGCGCTCCAGTGGTTGAACCGGATCCAGGACACCAATACCCGTATTGCAGGCTGGTATCTATCTCTTCAGCCCTACAACTTTACAATACAGTACCAACCAGGGAAGACCAACATGGTGGCAGACTGTGTGTAGAATGGCTGAAGAATGAGGTTTCACCTTTTTGAGAGGGGGGGAATGTAATTCAATTCAATTCAATTCATTTATTTTTGTAACGCCCAAAATCACAACAACAGTTGTCTCGAAGGGCGTTCATGTTTTGGTTGATGGGGGAAACCGGAGTACCCGGAGGAAACCCATCCAGGCACGGGGAGAAACATGAAAAACTCCACACAGAAAGGCCTGGTGACCCGGGAATCGAACCAACCTTCTTGCTGTGAGACATGAGTGATGGCACTCAGTCACCGTGCCGCCAAGACACAAAAAACAAAACAACAGGAAGAATCAGACACAACAGGAAAAATCAGACACAACAGGAAAAATCAGACACAGCAGGAAAAATCAGACACAACAGGAAAAATCAGACAACATAAGAAATCGGCCAGGCGAGGGGGAGGAAGACCAGACGAGGAGGAGGAGAGCCGGGCGAGGAGGAGGAGAGCCAGACAAGGAGGAGGTCCAACTGTCATCGGGGCATCTGAAAGAGATACACTCCACAGGGGGAGTGGGACAGGGGACAACATGTGAATAGCATTGCTGATGAGAAAATAGTGCAAAGTAGAGGATAGTGCTCAGGTTGCCATACTTCCCCCAGCTAGTTACTCCTACTGCAGCTTATCTTATCCCGGGTTTTAATAACCCTAACTCCCTCACTAAGTAACCTGGTCATACGCTATACCGAAGAGGAAGGTTTTAAGCCTGGTCTTAAATACAGAGACTGTGGGGGCCTGTTTAACATCAGCAGGGAGTTGATTCCATAGCACAGGAGCTTGGTAACTGAATGCTCTCCCTCCCACTGTACTTTTGGACACTCTAGGAACCACTAATAGTCCTGCATTCTGAGAGCGGAGTGCTCTGTTTGGCTGGTATGGGACAATAGCATCTTGCAGATAGGATGGGGCCATACCGTTTAGGGCTTTGTATGTCAGGAGGAGGACTTTGAATTTGATTCTAAGCTCGACAGGAAGCCAGTGCAGATATTTTAGTACAGGACTGATGTGGTCTCTTCTTTTAGTTCCTGTTAGGACTCTGGCCGCTGCATTTTGGACCAACTGGAGGCTCTTTATAGTACTTTTGGGGCAGGCGGCAAGCAGGGAATTACAGTAATCAAGTCTGGAAGTAACAAATGCATGGATGAGTTTTTCAGCATCGTTTTTAGGTAAAATATTTCTAATTTTAGTTATATTTCGCAGGTGAAAGTATGCGGTTTTACAAGCTAGGTTTATATGGGCTGTGAATGAGAGATTTTGATCAAATAGGACTCCAAGATTTTTTACAGTAGGGCTAGAAGCTATATTCACATTGTCGAGTGAGATTATCTGGTCTGACAGAGAATCTCTTTGACCTTTGGGACCAACGACAATGACCTCTGTTTTTTCAGGATTTAAGAGCAGGTAATTCAAGGTCATCCAGGTTTTGATGTCCTTCACACAGGCACTGAGTTTATCTATTTGATCAGTCTGATTTGGTTTCATTGATAAGTACAGCTGAGTGTCATCAGCGTAGCAGTGAAAATTAATGCCATGTTTTCTGATAATGTTACCCAATGGCAACATATACAGAGTAAATAGGATTGGACCAAGCACAGATCCTTGTGGAACACCACAGGCTACTTTAGAACAGGGAGAGGTGCTCTGGTTTATACTAACAAACTGGTACCTATCTGATAGATAGGATTTAAACCATTTGAGGGCGGTCCCTCTGATTCCAATGTCACATTCTAACCTCTGCAGTAGAATGTTGTGATCAATGGTGTCAAACGCTGCACTGAGGTCCAGTAGGACCAGGACTGAAGCCAGCCCGTTATCAGCAGCTAGTAGTAAATCATTTGTTACTTTAAGCAGTGCAGTCTCTGTGCTGTGGTGAGCTCTGAATCCAGATTGAAATTTTTTCAAATATATTATTGTCCTGCAGGTGGCGGCAGAGCTGTTTCAACACAACTCGTTCTAGAATTTTTGAGAGGAAGGGAAGATTAGAGATAGGTCTATAGTTGACCAATTCATCAGGATTTAGGTTAGGTTTTTTCAAAAGGGGTTTAATCACAGCATACTTAAAGGACTGAGGAACGTAGCCATTTTCTAACGACATATTTATTATGTTATGGATGGAATCTATTATTAGGGGGAGGGCTTCTTTGAGGAGTCTGATTGGAATAGGGTCGAGCAAACAGGTTGATGGTTTTGACGACATGATGACTGAGGTAATCTCCACCTCATCAACAGGAGTAAATTTATCTAATATTATTAGAGGGTCCATATGGGATATTGGCATTACAGACTGGATTTGCTCAGAGCTGATTTTTGGAGTAGCTTTGTTAATTTTGTCTCTAATGGTTGTGATTTTGTAATCAAAGAAGTGAAGAAAGTCATCACAACTAATGTTCGAGGGGATAAGAGACTCATTAGCAGTGTGGGAATTTGTCAGCCTGGCTACAGTGCTGAACAAAAATCTGGGGTTATTTTTGTTTACTTCTATTAGATTTGAATAGTATCTAGTTCGGGCTTTCCGCAGAGCGGCCTTATAAGTGAGCAGGCAGAGCTTCCATGCCTTCAGAGACTGCTCAGAGCGCGAGCGGCGCCAAAGCTTCTCTGTGCGTCTTACATGTTGTTTGAGTGTCCTGAGCTGTAACGTGTACCATGGAGCCGGAGGTCTTGGTTTAATGCTCTTCTGTTTTAGCGGAGCTACAACATCGAGAGCAGATTTTAAGGTGAGCATTGTTCTGTCAACCAATTGATCAGTGACAATTGGATTAAAATTATTGCCATTGTCACATGACATATCTTTCAGTAATGGCTAAATAATTTCTTTAAACTCTGTAACCGATTTATCTGATAATGTTCTTTTCATTATAGTTTTTTTCTGTGGGGCTGGATAGTCTTTTAGTATAAATTGAAAGGTAATTAAGAAATGGTCAGAGAGTATAGGGTTTTGAGGAAGGACAATTAGATCATTAATCTCAATACCATAGGTTAGAACGAGATCTAGAGTGTGATTGTGACAGTGAGTCGGCTTATTCACACTCTGGGTGAAACCGATCCCATCCAGGAGTGCACCAAAAGCATTACTGAGGCAATCACTGCCGTTATCTACATGAATGTTGAAATCTCCAACTATAACAATCCTTTCCCAGTTCAAGACTAAACTTGAGATGAAATCAGAAAACTCTGTCAGGAAGTCGGCATATGGACCAGGAGGTCGATAAATTATTATAAATATAACAGCTTTTTGGTTTTTCCAATTGGGGCACGTAATGGAGAGTGCGAGGCTTTCAAAGGAGAGGTAAGTATAGTTGGGTTTGGGGCTGAGAATTAGACTAGAATGAGAGATGACGGCCACACCACCACCTCGACCTGTGCTCCGGGCACTCTGAAAGTTCATGTGACTTGATGGTGTAGATTCATTTAGTCTAACATAATCATTTTCCCGAAGCCATGTTTCAGTTAGGGCTAACAGATCAATATTAAGGTCGCCAATCAGTTCATTTATTAAAAGAGATTTGGAGGAAAGAGACCTGATGTTTAGCAGTCCACATTTTACACACTTATCATTTTGTTTATTTGCGGCACATTTATTTATTTTTGTTAAGTTATGAGATCTGACAGCTTCCTTGTCAGAGTTTAGGGGTGTTTTATTTGTGCTTTTTGTACGTGGGGCACGTGGGGCACACACAGTCTCTGTCTGTTTGGAGCTGTTCCCTCTGACTGAGTTGTGCTTCACTGGTCTAAACTGCTCCCTAATGTCACTATCACTGTCACTGTGCTTCCCTGAGCTATTCTGCGTGCTAGTCTTACCTGGTCAATCTAGACTAGCAATCATATTCTGAGCTAACAGGGCGGAGCCAGCCTGCGTGGGATGGATGCCGTCTCTACGTATAAGCCTAGGCTTCCCCTCAAATGCCCTCCAATTATCTATGAAGACGACACCATTCTGCGGGCACCAATTGGTCAACCACTGGTTGACTGCTGAAAAGCGGCTGTACATTTCACAATTGGTATAGGTTGGGAGGGGGCCAGAGAAGTACATGGACTCCGACATTGACTTA
>NC_047135.1:13570703-13660703 GCF_009829125.3 Periophthalmus magnuspinnatus | reverse complement strand
TTTCTATTTGAAAGAAGACCTCAGCCTAAATATGCAGAGTTTGTGTCTTAAACATGTGTGAACGAAACAAAACACAACTCCAGGTACGTTTATGATGAGGAAACAACATTATAGCATAGATCAGAAAATTGTGTAATATGGGCCACATGCTTGTCTCCATGGAGATGCTATTGCTTTACCTGGAATGTTCTGCAGTTGCTTGCAATCATTCAATTATCCCACAGGTGTTATTTATTTATTTATTTTTTACTGTGAGTAGCTCGCCTCTCCACAGATCTGCCCTGTCACAAACTAGGGCTGAACAATATGGGAAGAAACATCTAATTGTGTTGTTTTAATAATATTTCAAACTATGATCAATGGGTGGTGAGTCTCTGCCTCAAGTGGAGGAGTTCAAGTATCTCAGGGTCTTGTTCATGAGTGAGGGAAGGATGGAGCATGAGATTGACAGGCGGATCGGTGCAGTGTCTGCAGTGATGCGGCCGCTGTATCGGTCAGTTGTGGTAAAGAAGGAGCTGAGTCGGAAGGTGAAGCTCTCGATTTACCGGTCAGTCTACGTTCCTACCCTCACCTATGGTCATGAGCTCTGGGTAATGACCGAAAGGACAAGATCGCGAATACAAGCGGCTGAAATGGGTTTCCTCCGCAGAGCGGCTGGGCGCACCCTTAGGGATAGGGTGAGGAGCTTGGTCACACGGGAGGAGCTCGGAGTAGAGCCACTGCTCCTATACGTCGCGAGGAACCAGTTGAGGTGGCTCGGGCATCTGCTCAGGATGCCTCCTGGACACCTCCCTAGGTGAGGTGTTCTGGGCATGTCCCACCGGGAGGAGGCCCCGGGGAAGACCCAGGACATGCTGGAGGGACTATGTCTCTCGGCTGGCCTGGGAACACCTTGGGGTCCCACCGGAGGAGCTGGAGGACGTGTCCGGGGTGAGGGAAGTCTGGGAGTCCCTGCTTAGACTGCTGCCCCCGCGATCCGGCCCCGGATAAGCGGAAGAAAATAGATGGATGGATGGACTATGATTAGCAACAAATCACTGATAAAAGCTTCATTTCACACCATTTCTATTCTTTAGTGTGAGAGAGAGCCAGGGGGCTTAACTCTAACCACCTCCAGTGAAAAAGTTCCATTTATTCATCAGATTCAACAGAGCAGAGACCGGGACACATCAAGGATAATGTGGGATTAATGAAACATCTCATTTATAAACCAAGAAGCACAGAGATAATCATGAAAAAATGTCAGACTGCCTGGCAACAAGTGTGGCAAAGTGATTATCCTGTCTCTCAGTAAGGAGGTTGTGGGTTAGACTCCTGATCTCTCTGAGTGGAGTGTACATGTCATCCCTCTGTTACTGTAGCAGAGTAGTTATGCTATATGATAATTTTATGCTTTAAAAAATATGTCTCTCCATAGATCTGACTTGTATCTTTGCCTGGTGAGTCCACCTGCTTGTCTCCATATAGAGAATAGTGTTATCACAATACTAAAAGTTCAGTTTAAATATTAACAAATAGACTTGATTCTCATTACCAAGTCTGATACCACGATGCTAGTTAAAAATATTCTTTCTTTAGACAATAGAATGTGATTTTCAACAATAAATCGCAGTTCTTAATACAATGTGACCTTATATCTGTGTACTCCCTCAGTCATTCAGGTAAGATCCATATTTGTCCATTTGTGTATGCTAGTCTATGTGGTCTTATACCTGTTCTGATACAGCTCAAGATCATTCTAAAACTATTCAGGAATAGGAAGGTTAATTTCTGTCCCTTGAATGTGGCTTTTTCAGTATCGATACCTGCTCGGATGAATGTACTTCCAACACTAGTTTTAGTATCGATTAGTATCCAATTTTCAATACTTTTGACAACCCTAATGGAAATACATAAGATCAATGCTATGTTGTGGAATATTCCAGGCAAAGCAATGACATCTCCATGGAGAGCAAGTGGTGGAAACAACAGTAGAAAAGTTACATAGTGTACCTTTAAAATAAAAGACTAAATAAGACTACCAAGGCTAAAATATTTTTTTGTTTTAATTTTCACAGAACACTCATTGGCAACACTATCATGCATTTACCTTCTTGCAACTGATACTTCGCAGCTGACATCATCAGGATTCCCTGAGGGTGTGATGCTAACTGTAGACACTGCTCTGTCTGAGTCTGTTTCTCAAGTTAGACTTGTTAGACTAATCTGAGCTGTTTGAACACAATCTGACCATAAAGTACTGACTTATAGTAACTGCAACAGTTGAGCTGATTTGCACAGTTAAACAAGTCCCTCTCAAGTAGCATTACAGCCACAAGCTAGCAAGCATTAGCCAACAGTTTTTTAGTTAACCACGCTTAGTTTTTTGTTTAAAATCAAACATTCAAACAGGACCATGAATGCCCACAATCACAGGCTCCTGAAAATGTACTGTTTAAATAAATTTTGAAAACTTTACAGGTAGCGTTTGTTAATGTGTGCATTGTGTCCCTATGGTTAAGTGCTGAATATTCCACTGTAGAGCTACATGTAGAACACTCCCAGCATGATGCCACTGCAAAGTAACAATATCAATTATTATTATTGATAATTTAGCGATATAAACCCTGTTGAGCTATTACATCTTTCTGCCTAATATATATATTTGTCCCATTGGATTTGAACCCTCTCTTTGTTTTATCCCTCCTGCTTCTGTCCGCTGCCTCCAATGTTCAGCCCCCAATATACATCAAATCTGGGCCATAAAAGTGAGAGCGTGCAGCGTGGAGGAGCTATCGGCAGCACCATAACAGAGAAGACAATTTATGGACCTAAGAGGCACCCGTACTTTAAGAGGAGCGTGTGGTTTTACATAGGAAGTTTATGATCGTATTTCACATCCACTGCTACAAACACGAAATCTACATTCAAATCAATATTTAAACACATGATCTGTTAACAGTTATTCCAATGGAAGAAACCACTGGAGTGAGGGGGCTTTCATATTTTAGGTAATTTTATTATTTTTTGGCATTAGACTGGCATTAAAGAGGGGGTATTATGCAAAATTCTTTTTAGCTTTTTATCATCAGCCTGAAGAGGTTTTTAGATGCCAGCCATGCACATTTGAGTAAACTGTTCACAACAACTTCACAAACCTGATGCAATGTGCAGTAGTTTAATTAGTGGGTGCACCCTGATAGTGTTGTGATGTGACACAGCGTGTCGAGCAAAAGGAGGGTAGACTATAGCATTACCAAAATGATGAAAGGTAACATGGTGATCTAAATAAATAATAGTGTTAGCAGTTAATTCCCCATAGAGGAAAAAATATCCCCCCTTTCACATATGTTACAAGATTACAAAGAAAAAAATTGCCTTCTTAATAATTATGGCACATTTAGAAATTTTAAACCCTTTTAATAACTAAACACTTAACTTAAAACACTTTAAGTTGCTGTACCTAATTTTTACCATATTAAAATCATGAAAAACAGCAATTTCCACATCTTTTAGCAGTTTTGTCATCACAGTCATGTTGATACCAACTAGCATGCTAGCCACACTCTCCCTACTTCTCAGAGGAAATGAAACAATTACTATGAATAAAATAATAGAGGAATAGCTTTGGACCACTGCAAACTGTAAAACAAAACAAAACAGCACAATAACTAGTTCATTACTAGTTCTGTTTTTCACTTTTTTTAAAACAGTAAAAATCAGGTACAGTACCTTTATCTACAATAAATGTCTGTTGTATGTGTTCCGTATGCCTCTGGTTAAGTCCTGGTTCTGTTCTGGTTCCGTCCTGTTTACGTCCTGGTTCAGTCCTGGTTGTGTCTTGGTTCAGTCCTGGTTTTGTCCTTGTTCTATCCCGGTTCCGTCCTGGTTCTGTCCTGGTTCAGTCATGGTTCTGTCCTGGTTCCATCCTGGTTCCATCCGGGTTAAGTTCTGATTCAGCCCTGCTTCAGTCCTGGTTCAGTCTTGGTTGTGTCCTGGTTCTGTCCCGGTTCCTTCCTGGTTCCGTCTTGGTTTAGTCCTGATTCCATTCCGGTTGGACATTGGACAGTTATTTCGCTCGGTCGTAGGTTTAATTTCAGGTCCCATCAGCTCCTGAGTGGATTTAGTGCACAGGCAGCAGCAGCAGTCACAGCCAGAATATACGGCTGACACAGTGATGTGTCAGCCGTATTATTTAAAATAATAATAATAATAATAATTAAAACTGCAAGCAGTGATAAAGGCCCTCGCCACCCCTTGCGACCGCGGGGTACATGCCACCGCGGAGATCCTGCCTTTCGTTCCCGCTTTCATCGCTCCTCCCCCCAAAATCAGCAACTGAGTAATACTACTCCATTCATTCCAATGAGAGCATTTATGACATTGTCACGCCTGTACGGTTAGAAATAGCGGTATATCTTCTTTGGCTTTTTTGTTCAGTATGATGAGAGGAATATGTGTACCAAATTTCCATGGTCTATGACAAAGTAATAATTTTTCATCCCAGTTAACCAAAACCCATGTATTTCAATGAGAAATGTCAGACGTTGCCATGGCAACACCTTTGAAAATAGAGGTATCGTGTCACTGACTTTTTTGTTCAGTATAGGAATAGGGATGTTCATTCCAAATTTCAAATGTTTGTGACAAAGTAATGTTTTTACATGCCATTTAAAATTTTCAAGGGGGCGCTGTGGAGCAATGTAGTCTTTGATATGTGTAAATTGCATATCTATTCACTCAGATCAAGATTTTGAACAAAATGTATATTAATGCCGGGAAATAGCACACTGCATGTGTGAGTTATGCTCACTTTAACACATCAAAATATTGCTTTTTTCTTTGATTGGTGGCCACACCCACATTTTATGATGTAGAAAAATCCAGGACAGTTCCATATAATCCCACATGGGTCTAGTTCATTTTGACCAATTTGCAAGTTTCTTGAATAAAAATCCAAGGCGCAAAAAATCCAAATGTGAGAGGTAAAATTTTGGAAAAATGGGGTTCCGCCCACAATGGCAGACTTCCTGTAGGGTTTAGGGTGGGGTCATAATATAATTTTTTACTTGTCTTGAAATGTTCTATGTTTGTACCAAATTTCATTAGTCTACGATGAAAAAGGTCTCTCATTGCCATAATGTATTTCAAATTTTGAGGTGGCGCTATTGAGTCATTTTGATACGTTAATTTTTTTCCACATGAAAATACAACTTGTTTTGCCAATCTTGAATTTTAGGCCATAGTTTGATGAGTGTAGAGCATCTATTTAGTCTACAACAAAGTCCAGTACTTTGAACCCCATTCATTTCAAAGGCACATTTATTATGTTACCACGGCAACATAGTTGAAAATAGAGGTATGTTCTCATTGGCTTTTTTGTTAAGTATGATGAGAGGAATATGTGTACCAAATTTCAATGGTCTACGACAAAGTAATAATTTTTCATCCCAGTTATCCAAAACCCATGTATTTCAATGAGAAATGTCAGACGTTGCCATGGCAACACCTTTGAAAATACAGGTATGGTGTCATTGACTTTTTTGGTCAGTATAAAAATAGGGATGTCCTTGCCAAATTTCAAATGTTTATGTCAAAGTAATTTTTTTGGTCCAATTCAAAAGTTCAAGGGGGCGCTGCGGAGCTATTTATTGTCTGACCTGTGTAAATTGTATATCTATGTGTTCAGATCAACAGTTTGAATAAAAAAGTATATTCCTGCCGGGACATAGGACACTAACTGTGTGAGTTACACGCATTTAAAACCTTTAAAAAATGTCTTTTTTCTTTGCAGGCTGGCCACACCCACATTTTATAACTTAGAAAATTCCAAAAGAGTTGCTTATAATCCCACATGGGTGTAGTTAATTTTGACCAATTTTCATGTTTCTCGAATGAAAATTCGAGGCGTAAAAAATTCAAAGGTGAGAGGTAAAATTTTGGGAAAATGGGGTTACACCCACAATGGCCGACTTCCTGTAGGGTTTAGGGTGGGGTCATAATATATTTTTTTTCTTGTCTTGAAATGTTCTACGTTTGTACCAAATTTCATTTGTCTACGACGAAAAAGGTCTCTCATTGCCACAATGTATTTCAAATTTTGAGGTGGCGCTAATGAGTCATTTTGATACGTTAATTTTTTTGAACATCAAAATAATAAATTTTTCATCAACCTTGAATTTTGGGTCCAATAAAATTGACTTTTCGTTAACGTTCAGGGGGCCAAAAGTGAATTCAAAGTCGCGAGCAAAATAAGAAGAAGAATAATAATAATGGAAACGCATTTTCCACCCATTATTTTTCTCCTAAACCATAACAGCTACAGTCATGTGACTTTCTCACTTTGTGCCCCATCACAAATGAGGCCCCTGTGAATTTTTCCACATGTCCACAACAAAGCGATTGTCTTCGACGAATTTTTGAATATAAAATTTGAAGAGGGCGCTAGAGAGCCATTTTGTAAGAGAGTGTCTTGATTTGCATACCATTGCGTTCAGCTCACAAATGTGCATAAACACTGTATTAGCGTTTTCCCAACAAAAAATGTGTGAAAGAGAAATATTTTATAGAAATATTCATAAATTTGCGATTTTGTTGAAAATTCACCCTGACCACACCCAAAGTCATAATCAAAGTAAAATTGATAATCTTTAATCACACATGGGTTTAGTGGGATTTGGCCAAATTTGAAGTGTTTGTGATGAAAACTGTGCGAGAAAATATCCTGAATGTGAGGGTGTGCACTTTTGTCGTTCCCGGGTTTGATCCAATATGGCCGACTTCCTGTACATTTTAGGGCAGGGCCATAATATCATTTTTGTCATGTCCCGACATGTACTATTTTTTGATGTGAGTTTCAGATTTTTAAGTTGACTTTTTTCCGAGTCGGGCTCCCATTGGCCCCATAAAATCAAAGTTTGAGGGGGAGCTGTGGAGCAATATAAAGACTGACCTCTGTAAATTGTATATCTATGTGTTCAGATCAACATTTTGAATAAAAAAGTATGTTCATGCCGGAACGTAGGACACTAACTGTGTGAAATACATGCAATTAAATACTTTTAAAAATGGCTTTTTTCTTTGCAGGCTGGCCACATCACATTTTATTACTTAGAAAATTCCAAAAGAGTTGCTTATAATCCCACATGGGTCTACTTCATTTTGACCAACTTGCAAGTTTGTTGAATGAAAATCCAAGGCGCAAAAAATCCAAATGTGAGAGGTAAAATTTTGAAAAAATGAGGTTCCGCCCACTTCCTGTAGGGTTTAGGGTGGGGTCATAATATAATTTTTTACTTGTCTTGACATGTTCTATGTTTGTACCAAATTTCATTTGTCTACGATGAAAAAGGTCTCTCATTGCCGCAATGTATTTCAAATTTTGAGGTGGCGCTATTGAGTCATTTTGATACATTAATTTTTTTGAACATCAAAATAATAAATTTTTCACCAACCTTGAATTTTGGGTCCAATAAAATTGACTTTTCGTTAACGTTCAGGGGGTCAAAAATTGATTCAAAGTCGCGACCAAAATAATAATAATAATAAGAAGAAGAATAATAATGGAAATTTTTTTTCCACCCATTATTTTTCTCCTAAACCATAACAGCTACAGTCATGTGACTTTCTCACATTGTGCCCCATCACAAATAAGGCCCCTGTGATTTTTTTTCACACGTCCACGTCAAAGCGTTTGTCTTAAACGAATTTTTGAAAATGAAATTTGAAGAGGGCGCTAGAGAGCCATTTTGTGAGAGAGTGCCTTGATTTGCATATCATTGCATTCAGCTCACAAATGTGCATAAACGCTGTATTAGCGTTTTCCCAACAAAAAATGTGTGAAAGATAAATATATTTGTTTTAATATTCCAAAATTTGCGATTTTGTTGAAAATTCACCCTGACCACACTCAAAGTCATAATCAAAATGTAATTGATAATCTTTAATCACACATGGGTTTAGTGGGATTTGGCTAAATTTGATGTGTTTCTGATGAAAACTGTGCGAGAAAATGTCCTGAATGCGAGGGTGTGCACTTTTGTCATTCCCGGGTTTGATCCAATATGGCCGACCTTCTGTACATTTTAGGGCGGGGCCACAATATTATTTTTGTCATGTCCCGACATGTACTATTTTTTTATGTGAGTTTCAGATTTTTACGTTGACTTTTTTCCGAGTTGGGCTCCCATTGGCCCCATGAAAACCAAAGTTTGAGGTGGCGCTACCGAGTCGTCTTTTTGTTATTTTTTCTCGGGGTCTTTTGTGACAATTAGAGCTCGTCGAGTTCTAATTTTTGACACCACTCACTTCCATGTCGGGGCGTGTTTACTACTTGATTTTTGCCATTTTCCGGGTTTTGGACGCGGTTTTAATGAGTCCCTCGCCGGGACGGAGTCCCAGGCTCGGGCCTAATAATGGAAATTTTTTTTCCACCCATTCTTTTTCTCCTAAACCATAACAGCTACAGTCATGTGACTTTCTCACATTGTGCCCCATCACAAATAAGGCCTCTGTGATTTTTTTTCACACGTCCACGTCAAAGCGTTTGTCTTCTACGAATTTTTGAAAATGAAATTTGAAGAGGGTGCTAGAGAGCCATTTTGTGAGAGAGTGCCTTGATTTGCATATCATTGCGTTCAGCTCACAAATGTGCATAAATGCTGTATTAGCGTTTTCCCAACAAAAAATGTGTGAAAGACAAATATTTTTTTGAAATATTCCAAAATTTGCGATTTTGTTGAAAATTCACCCTGACCACACCCAAAGTCATAATCAAAATGTAATTGATAATCTTTAATCACACATGGGTTTAGAGAGATTTGGCCAAATTTGAAGTGTTTGTGATGAAAACTAGGCGAGAAAATGTCCTAAATGCGAGGGTGTGCACTTTTGTCGTTCCCGGGTTTGATCCAATATGGCCGACGTCCTGTACATTTTAGGGAGAGGCCATAATATCATTTTTGTCATGTCCCGACATGTTCTATTTTTTGATGTGAGTTTCGGATTTTTACGTCGACTTTTTTCCTATTGGCCCCATGAAAATCAAAGTTTGAGGTGGCGCTACCGAGTCGTCTTTCGTTATTTTTTCTCGGGGTCTTTTGTGACAATTAGAGCTCGTCGAGTTCTAATTTTTGACACCACTCACTGCCATGTCGGGGCGTGTTTACTACTTGATTTTTGCCATTTTCCACGCTCCGGACGCGGTTTTAATGAGTCCCTCGCCGGGACGGAGTCCCAGGCTTGGGCCTAATAATGAAATAATGATATTTCTAACAAATATTGCAACTAAAATTAGATTTTTTTTTTTTTTTCATTTTAAACCAACTCCAGCATTAACATTTGAGAGAAGACTGAAATCTGAACTGATAAACTAATCCAAAAATCCCATGCATTTCTGGTCATGTTTGTACAGATCTAAACTAGAGGGACCAGATTTTCCAAATTCAAAGCACACCCAGGCTGGGGTGATTAGTATAAATAAAACTAAATAAAACTGACGAGATTGCGTAATTTACTTCTGGGTCCGTTATAATCTGAGGGTTAGTGCTTTTTTTTTTTGCGTTTTGATCACTTTCAAGTATAATTTTCTGTATTTTAGCTAAATGACAATATATTCTCTTTACCGTTACCGTTGATTAAATTGGTCAAATATAAGGACATCTGGGATATTTCTGGTATAAAACAGGATCAATCTACTGGAACAGGGGACACAGGGATATGACTCGTGACTTGGCCTACCAGTGTTACCTACTTGTCTCTGCCATACTGAACATTCCAGGAAAAATAATTACATCTCCAGAGTGAGAGTGAAAGATCTGGTGTAAGCTTTTATATTTTATTTGTATGTTTATCTTACATCGCTCATTAATGAAAATGGCTTTGAAAACTACCTCCCTGGATAAAACAAAGGCTAGACAAAATCAGATAAAAGGTTTGTGCAAAGTAGAAAGGCCCAAATGGTAAAATGTGTGTTGAATAATGTGAGCGCCACACAGCAGTGACAGGCCTCATGCACTGGGCACTCGAGGGATTAGCATGCTAACATTGTGATTCTGCTACACCTCAGAGCCGCACGGCAAAATGGAAAGCGCAGAAATATTTGATTAAAACTGTGACAAGAGAATAAAGGAGGAGAAGAGAAGGAAAGGCAGGAAAAGAAAGGAAAAGAGGGAGGAGAGCATAAGGAGAGGATGAATAGGGGGAGGAGAGATATGTTGGGAGGGTGAAAAAGAAACAAAGGAGAGGAACGGCTAGAGGGAAAGAGAGTGGAAAAGAGGAGAGAGAGGGGGAGAAGAGAGAGTGAAGGAAGACAAAGAAGAGGGGGAGGACAGAGAGGGGGTGGCAGAGAGAATGGAAGGAGAGAGGGAGGTGAGTCAGGAAGAAAAGGATAGAGAATAGAAAGAGAGGTGAGAGAGTGGCCAGGGACTAAAGGTTAAAGAATAGGAGAGGGAGAAGGAGGGTAAGGAAAGGAGACAAGAGGGAAGAGGAGATAGCAGACACGGGGTGAGAGAGAGAAGGAGGTTAGGGACAAGGGAAGAAGAGAGCAGGGATAGGTAGAATCTTTTACAAAAAAAGAAGAAATGGGGAGAAAGAAAGATGGAGTGAGAGAGAAAGAGTTGGGAGGAAAGGGTGAGAGAGGGAAGAGAAAAAGAGATAATAGAGGAGGGAGAGAGAGTATAAATATATGGAGGGGGATGTTAATAAAGAAAGAGATGGAATTGAAAAGAGGAAGAGAGGAGGACAGAGCAGGTCTGTAAAGGAGAAGAAATGGGGTGAGAGAGGAGAGGAAGAGAAAGGAGGTGAAGCTGGGGAGGAGAGGAAGGCAGTGAGAGGGAGAGTGATAGAAGGAAGAGAAAAGGAGATAGTAAAGAAGGGAGAGAGAGAGGGTAGATAGAAGAGATAAGAGGGATAACGCAATACGAGGGGACAGGGAAAATGGGGACGAGAGAGAAGAGGAATAGACAGAGAGGGGGGCAAGAGAGGAGAAAGAGGGGAGAGAGCGCAGGTCTGCAAACATGAAGGGGACAGGAGGAGAGGTGCAGTGGACCTGAGCTTTGTTTAAATATTGTCAAATGTATTTTCTAAAGAATCCAGACACCCGATGGGGTTATGTTGGTGTGGTATCATCTTGACTAACAAAGGATACTTAAATATTTGATTTATTTCATGTAGTGTGACTTATTTGGTTAAAATCCTGTAGCTTTTGACTGTATGTTTCCCTTAGATTACAGAGTACTACATCATCTGGAGTTTCACACTTGAAGCAATATGATTTAAGTGTTGTACATAAGTACCTGATTTTGTGTTGCCTCAGTATAGATATTGTAAAAGCAGCTCGCGGGGTCTTAAGGTATAATTAGATGCATGCTGTCTGCATTTATTTATAAAGTAAAAATAGTGACCGCTCGCTCCAGTTCTGGAAGTAAACTTTCCTTTCATTTTTCCCATTGACTTTTGAAAATTTCAAATATTCAGAGTTCAAAGACACCACGATGGCTAACCAGCTATGTGCTAACCATTAACATGTTAACTAGAAAATCATATGACTTATTTAGTTCATTATGATCAAACAGGTTTTACTAAATCTAGACTAGCTTCTGACAATATCCGACGCCTGCTCCATATCATAGATTCATCTTGTCAATCTGTAAATCAAAACGCTATCCTATCACTGAATGCTGATGTGGCAGCACGGGGTCACTCCGCCGAGGGTATGTCGTTTTATTTTGGGTGGGGGTCTTAAGGCCCAAGGGTCACAATCAAATTTACAGTGTAAAAGACACAGATAAGATCCTGAATTGAAAGATGAGGGAGACATGACAAACGATTAAAATAATTTTATTTAAAAAAGTTTTTTCTTTCAAATATTCTAAATCAAATTCTAATATATGGCTAAAATAAAATAAAGTTAAACAAGACAACTGAATTTAGAAACATTTATTACAACTTTAAAAGTTTTAATTTTATTTCAAAGATAAACTAACAGTTAAATCGGTATTTCAAATAGGCCTAGGAATAAAACGCAGTTTAAAATTACCAAAAGAACCAAAATAAGCTAGCTGGGACCACCGGTGGTGAGCAGACTATCTTGGGTGTGCCCAGGGGTGCTACCACATACTCACCTCAGTGGACACAGCAGATGGCACAGCAACATGAAAAGTGCATAAAACTAAACTCGTGATCCCAGTGCACAAAATCACATGCAAAGGTGGGGGAACCTCACCAATGTGCCTAGCCCAACCACCAGAGGGCACCCAGCATCGCTGAAACAAAACAAAGTAATTAGACTCCAGTTGGTATACAAAGCAATGTACAAAACTGAGTGCAAAACGATTTTTCAAAACTCTGTACAAAAACAGTTTGCACAACTCCGTGCAAAAAAACCAAAAACAAAACAGCAGCAGGTTTAGCCTGAAAAAAACAAAATATTAAAAAGGCTCACCTGTATTACAGCTCTCTGCCTTACAACCAACTTACCACCCTTCAAAGCCCAGCAGGACTTAAACCAGCCCTCTGTCGCAGATCTACCATACTAGGACATAGGACTAATGAAAATAAATTAAATTAGCTTACAATTTAAACCATATATCAAGAGCCTCTTTCCTACTTCACAGTCAACCCAAGCCAAGGTACAGCAGCGGACAGAGTGGCAGCAGCAAAGAGTGCCATATTGGGAACAGGTGACTTAAATAGTTCCTAACTAGGAGGGCGGGGTCAAGGGTGGAGCCCACCGTAGTACTTTCAAAAACAAAAGGAAAGCAGACAACCCCACTACACTGAGAAGGCGTTTGACCGGCTGGAATGGGGCTATCTGTGGGATGTGCTGCATCATATGGGTTTTCCACCTGGTTTTATTAGCATTAGAACTATGTACGCCAATCCTACAGCACTTGTGCTAACGGGTAATGTGTGTTCACCCGTTTTTTCTGTGTCTCGCTCTTCGCGCCAGGGTTGCCCCCTATCTCCACTCTTATTCTGTCTGTCTTTGGAACCCATTGCGCAACTAGTAAGGCAGTCTAAAGAAATTGCACCTATTACAATATATGACACACCTCACCATATT
The DNA here is from genome assembly GCF_009829125.3 of Periophthalmus magnuspinnatus. Classification (NCBI taxonomy): domain Eukaryota; kingdom Metazoa; phylum Chordata; class Actinopteri; order Gobiiformes; family Gobiidae; genus Periophthalmus; species Periophthalmus magnuspinnatus. Next base: position 13,647,661 of record NC_047135.1, on the reverse strand, counting down.
TCACTGTATGCAGACGACATTTTAATTTATACCAGCAATCCATCGCAGTCAGTACCTTATCTTTTGAACATATTTGAATTGTTTGGAAACATTTCGGGTTATAGGGTGAACTGGGCTAAATCCGCTTTGATGCCTCTGGGATCAACGATATTAAATGACCCCTCTTATAATATACCAATTGTATCAAGTATAAAATATTTAGGAGTTCTCATTCACTCCTCCCTAAATCTCCTGATTGAAAATAACTACAAAAATCTGTTGTTTACCATAGATGGTGATCTTAAAAGGTGGGCCTCTCTCCCAATGTCGTTTCAGGCTCACATGTCCGTAATCAAAATGAATTTATTGCCCCGTATAAATTTCATGAGCTCTATGTTACCACTCGCCCCATCACAAGACTTTTTTAAGAAACTACATTCAATTATAAGCCTATTTCTCTGGAATAAAAAAAAAGCCTAGAATCAGGGCTTCAACTCTGTTGAGGCTAAAATCCTTTGGAGGGATGGGCCTTCCTAACTTCGAATGGTACTCATGGTGCTTTGCTTTAAGATCACTTACTACATGGATTAAATCTGGAAAATCTGCAGCATGGGTACCAATTGAAGCACAAATGATTAAACCTCATACTATGCCCACCTTGCTACATGCTAAAGTGCCACATAAAACCGTTAAAAGCCTTTATGGACCCATTATTACTCATCTTTTAGATGTCTGGAACAGAGTCAACAATTTACTGGGGAAAGATGTCCAATATTCACTTTTAATTGATAAGAAACCCATTTCTGTTTTATCGTGGGAGCAAAAAGGGGTTCGTGACTTTAGTAACATTATAGGTCATAATGGATTAAGAGAGTTTCATGATTTACAAAAATGCTATAATTTACCAGGTACATCTTTTTTCTTCTACCTACAGTTGCGCACAGCAATGCGTTCACATGGGGTTCCTTGGGGGTGCATGCTGGAAAAATCATCCCCTCCACACTATTTTGGCTAAAACAGCTCTGATATGATTTCTGACCTGTATAAATTACATGTCAAGAGCTCCCAGAAAAATTTACCGATCGAGCAGCTTTGGAAAACTGAACTGAGGGATCACTCAGAGTGGGACTGGAATCACATCTGGTCCAATATCTCTCTTTCATCGAGGAATCCCAATCACCAGATGATTCATTATAAAATAATTCATCGAGCTTACTTATACCCCAGAAGATTACACCAAATGAAAATAAAAGACAACCCTTACTGTGATTTCTGCGCTGGCAAAACTATTGGCACTTTCCTTCACATGGTCTGGGAGTGCCCGGAAGTGAAACACTTCTGGGAAAATGTCTCAAGGACACTGTCTAAAATAATAGGCGTAACTATCCTTTGCACTCAAAGGCTTATTTTGCTAAATGATTCTTCCAAACTTAACTTGACAATCAATGAGCGGCGTGCATTACTAGCAGGCCTCACAGCTGCCAAAAAAATTGTAACATGTCACTGGAAGTCACTTCAACCTCTGACTGTAAAAGGGTGGCTGTTGTCTTAGCGAGAAATAATTCAGCTGGAGTGTTCTGCTGCTCGAATGCACGGAGCAAAGGCCAAAAACATTTTTTGCTGGTCCGACTTACTAGCCAAAATCAAAATCTAAATATATCGTGTTTTGTTTTTTGTTTTTTTTTCTGCACTGTGTGGATGTTTATGTCAAACTGTACTGCTCTAACTGTATATTCATGAAAGATACTCAATTTGTGTATGCGTCCTTTTTATATATATAGTATATAATGAATATGTATAATCCAATTTCTGCCGATGTCTTTTGATGGAGGAAATCTAATGTTACTGTATGGAAAGAATTCAAACCTGGATGGGATTATTCTTATTTGTATTATTATTATTATTATTATTATTATTATTATTATTATTATTATTATTATTATTATTATTATTATTAATTTTATTAACTAATTCATCTTTTTATTTATTTATTTATTATTTTATTTTATTTTTTTGTCTATATGCCCATCGGGTGGTGGGTGGGAAAAAAGAAGGAGGAAAAAGGTAATCAGATTCTAATCTGCATATTTGCACCTGAGACTGATCACAAAAAAAAAAAAAAACAAAAAAAACATGTTAACTAGCTATATGTTAACTAATATTGTGACTGTTTTAGGTCCAAAGAGCACATTTAAAATAAAAGATTCAGCAAAATCCTTTAATAACTGAGCGATTTATTTATTTATTTATATATTTATTTGACAGGGACAATGCAATCAGACATAGTTACAAAATGAACATTGCAGCTGATGTGATGCATACATCACGTTTCAGAAACTGATTTTAAATAAAATTTTAGGTCTTGTGGTCATTAGTTAACACAGAGTTGATTATGCCTGAGCAAGCTTGCAAATGCCAAAGCAAAACTCCGCTCTGGCCTCATAGTTTGCAGTGACATCATGCTGAGGGAGTTCTACATGTATCTCTGTGGTGGAATGTTCAGCAGTTACCATTGTGATACAATGAACTCATTCACAAACAACTGTCAAAAACCTTTTAAGATGTTGTAGCTACCTGTTGTAGTTCCAGCTACTTCAGTTCTTTATGGTCAGATTGTGTTAAAAACAAAACTCAGATTAAAGTCTAACTTGAGTGAGAGCTTCAGACAGAGCATTGCCTCTTGTTAGTTCACCCAATCAATAGGTCTTTAGGGTATCTTCTCGATATCTCTAGTCTTGGTCAGGAGTACCTAGCTGGAGCATCAGCCTACCCTGTTTATGTTTTAGCTTGATGTGAAAAGACAATATAAACCACTCATCCATGTAAACTCCACATAGAGGAACCAAGCTGTGAAGTCAATATTTATCACCTAAGCCTGCTCCAAACCGCAGCCACACATGGCTTCCTCTGATTACATTCACCCAGACCTCCATAAATACAAATAATACTACCATAGCATAGCACTATAATGTCCACATAGTCCATTCAAACTAGCAGAGCACAACACATGATTCAGACTAATGAGGAGAATAATTTCAAACAAAACGCAGCAGGTTGGACCATTTTTCATCCTCCAGGCCATCAGCTCCGCTTGCGTTTTTTGCACACATGAATTTTTAACTCCTGGTTTTATTACACTTTTATTTGTGAGTGGCAACGTGGGCTGAGGCGTGACGGGAGTTTATGAGTGCAGGGATATTCACCGAATGCCAATTAGATTTGAGCTGGGCGGATGGGTTCTGTAGCTCAAAATGGAGGAGTAGAAAGAGGAGAAAAAGAGAGAGGGACAGAATGGAGGGAGAGAAAGATGGAACAGGAGGAGAAAGGGGAAAGGAGGAAAGACTGAGATATGGAGGAGGAGGAGATAAAAAAGGAGGAGAGAAATGAAGAGAGAGAAATCGAGGGTGAGGGAAAAAAGAAGGGAGGAGAGAGGGAGAGTTCATAGATTAATAGAAAAGAAAGGAGGATGGGGAGAGATAGAGGAGGAGGAAGAGGCTGGGTGGAGAGACTGAAAAATGGAGGAGAAAATGAAAAGGAGAAGGGTGGAGAGAGGGAAAGGTAGAGGATAAGAAGAAAAGAAAGGAGAGAATGGAGGCGAGAGGGAGGATGAGAGAACTGAGGACAGATTGAGAGATAGAGGGATGGAGACATGGGGGGGGGATTACACCAGGTCTAAACTAGGTCTTAAATATGACTAAACTAGGACTAAACTAGGACATATTAGGACATGATATATTTTGTTGATCCAAATGGCCTCGTCAGACAAACGTTATCTGAGTGTTTTTTGGCCCAATTCCAAGCACTTTTATTGTCACAGCGAACTGCGTAGGCCAGCCCAAGGTCGGTTGCGTTCACACAGTACTGCTCCAGAGTGTGAGTGGAGCCACTCCGAGACCTCCTGTTTCAAGCGCTCTCTGACTGGCCTTTTACTGCGATACAGAGTGCGATTGTTGCATTCACACTGACCCTGTTACCGCACCACTCGGCGCGAATGCTTGTTTGCGTCAAACTAAGTAGTGGCAGTGTGAACGATTCCTTATTTTTAATTTCTGTTATTTTACCTTTTTCAACATATAGTGTGGATGCATACCATATTAAAAGTTATGGCTAGTAACTTGAATCTCATTTTAAATTGTAAAATTTTACATGGCCGTGTTGCTAAAAAAGTAATCTGGTTACAGCAATCCCTTAATTTGTAATTAGTTACTCCCCAACACTGATCCAAAGGTAAAACCAGGCCTAATAACCAGGTCCCATCTTAGGCTAAACCAGGTCTAAAGTCTAAATGAATGCTCTGTTGGTTTGCTCTACTTTGCCTCTGTGTCAGTCTCAACATTTGTGTGAAACTGTTTCATTTTGAAATGCACTTGTTCTTATTATGAGAACTGGAGAGATGTCTGAGTGAAAAGGTCTCCAATGGTGTACACTTGAAAGTTCAGGATGTGACTCACACTTAAATGACCCAAATGTCTGCACAACTGAAAACTGCCAAGATAAATATTTTACTTCTTATTTTACTACCCCAGTACAGATATATTGTCTAAGCAGCTCTTGAGGTCAAAATAAGTCAGTGTGCAGTCTGCATCTAATTATAGTTTTTTATTGTCTGATAATCAGGAAGTGTGTGTTAGCATGCTAGTCATGGTTAGCTTTATCATCAAGTCCGCTCTGGTCTCTGAGAGTTGTGAATAACATGCTCAGAATGCATAAAGTAAGTGAGGGATAACTTCGGACCACTGCAAGCCGTATATATAATAATTAAAGTAGTTCTGTTTTTCATGTTTTTAAGATAGGTACAGAGCCTTGTTAAAATTCTCTATTGAGTTGCTTGATGTATAAAGTGTGCTTAATAAAGATCCCTTACGGTTTCTCTTTCTCCCATCTCCCCTTTGTTGTCTTTTCCACTCTCGCTCTCTCGCTTTCTCTCTTTCTCCCAAGATCTAAAGCACTCTAACATTTATTTATTCTCTGAAAGTACATTGAGCTTGAAGATGTCCACGACTTCAAACCTCCATTCAATTACTGTAGTGGCCATCTCCTTGGAGTGCAGTGTGATTGCTTCTATTATAGAGTATACACACAAATACACAAGCAAAAGTACATAGTTATATAGTTATACAGTACCATATCTCAAAGAGTGGATAGAGCCGTGCAGAGAGGTTCATTTACCCCTCTGACCTACTCCACAATGGGAACCACAGGCAGTTGACACAAAATGGCCACTGCGGAGGGCAGTATCGAGCAAGCACATTGATTGTCATTGTACCTGCAGTGACACAGGGGCACACAGAACAGTGCCATATGCAACACTACACAATGGAAGAGTTCACTGTAAGATTAGCTAGTTCACTTTGGTCATGTAGTATAGATGGTTTATTAGTTTCTATTTTAACAGTCCTGTATTCCGTAAAGTTGCCTCTTGTGAGCTTTAAGCCATGTTATAATGTTCTTACCTCACCAAAAACATGCATGGAGTTGTGTTTTTTTTCATTCACACATGTTTGAGTAATCTTTTATTAGTAGTCGGACTACATCTACAAAGCTCAAAATGCTGTTCCACCTTGTGATGTCATGAAGAAGTAGTTTTCAAGTGGCATCTGAAATGATCCAAATGATTCTAGTGAAGGTGAAAGCTTCCTGTTTCACCACATGTCATCACAAGGTGGAACAGAGTGTTTTCTGAGTGAAGAGCACAATCTAAATATGCAGGGTGTGTGTGTTAAACATGTGTGAATCAAACAAAATGCCAGGTATGTTTTTGATAAAGAAACATTATAATATAGATTAGAAAGTAGTAGTAGTAGTAGTGATATGAGCTCTTTAAATATTTCCCAGATGTTCCACATAAAACACTGTATAACTTTTTTAAAGAGATGACTCAATTCACATTATGTTATAGTTTAGTGCTAGAAAATATTGAATAAATGCCATACTGCGGAACTATCCAGGCAATGCAATTATATCTCTATGGGGAATAACCTGGAGTGGAAAAAACAAATGTAATGATAATATAAGGCGCTTTTAAAAATGTAAAAACACAGAAGTAGTTCATTGTAAATGCTACGCAGTGGTCAAACTACTCACTTAAATTATGCATTCTGAGCATCGCAACGAGGATGTTTCACAGCTGTCAGAGACCAGAGCAGAGTTTTGACGTCACAGTAATGCTAACGACAAATAGCATGCAAACCATGCATTTCCTGGTTATCATACAATACAGCACTTTACAATTAGATGCAGAGCTGCGTGTACAATATATCTATACTAAGGAAAGACACACTTTGCTCAAATGCATGGTAGAGGACCTTTAATGTTTCACAGGCCTGTTGCACCTATAACAGATGTTTAATGGGCAAAGCTAGATGATTCCTCTCTGTGTGAACTCCTCTAACATGCTGTGTGTTCTTATAGCAACTGCCGTGTGTTTTTGGACAGTGAGAGAGATGATGTTTACAGCAGTCACATGTGATGTGAAGGCATTAACAGGGTTGTGTGAGAATCATGAGGTGATGGTATCTGCCCATCACAAACACTCCACTGAACAGCAGAGAGAAGACATCAGACACTATGGAGCATACACTTTGGCACATGCTTATTTTGATGGTCTCAACTCAGGTCCAGTTTGGGAAATATCTGTTGCCTGGGTTTGACTAATTCTTTACAAATACGTGTGGGTCTAGAACTGTATTGTGCCACCCCAATTTCAGATGTGTTTGTCCAAACAAACATGGCAGTAAATGAGAGTAAAAAAGGGTGAAAAAATAATGCAGAAGGCTGAGAAATGGTGCAGATTTCTGCAGAATCAACAAACAATACATTAAACTCAATTAAATTCTAAAACTTTGTTAAAGATTGAGAGGATTTGACAGGCAGAGGGACACTCTTCCATAGTCAGAAAAGACTCTGTTGCCTCTGATCTTGAGCCTGGCATACCCTTTGGTCACAGCCAGCTGGTCAGCTGACCTCAGGGCTCTGGGTGGAGTATAGAGCTGCTGTAACACCCTCAAATATAGAGGACCCATAGAGTACAGATATTTAAACACAAACAACAACAATTTGAATTGCACCCGATATGAAATAGGAGCCAGTGCAGGATGCACAGCGCAGGTGTGATGTGCTTTCGTCTTAGTTTTTGTCAGCAGATGAGCTGCAGTGTTCTGGACATTTTGTAAGAGCTTGCAGGATGTCTTGATTCAGCCCTACATGCAAAAAATTACAATAATCCAGATACAACATAAGAAATGCATGGAATGCATTTTTAAAATCCGTTTGTGGAAGGTAGGGCTTTACTTTAGCAAGGAACCTCAACTGCAAGATGCTGGACTTCTATCACGAGGTTAGACATGTGTTGAAATAGGCTAAGGTTAGGGTTTAGATTAATGTTAGCTGAGTAGTGACTATGTTTAAAGTTAGAATCAGTCTCCATGAAAAGTCAGCAATGCAAGTCAGTGTAATGTCCCCAAGAAGCATGGAAACCCACTATATGTGTTCTATGTGTATAAGTCTATACCCTCTCCATGTATGGTGTGCTCATGTCAGTAACATGATTTAGTATATTGTATTTCAATTCTAATAAATTCTTCTAATAATTCAGTTAAATCACACTGCCACTAACAACCATGATGTGTTTATGTGTTGGGGACAACCTCAGTGCATGTTCATACATTTACATTATGCTGTAAACCAATTCCATCCACTGTCCCACTTTCGCTCTCGCACTTAGTCATACACTGGTGCACTACAACTCTGGAGGCAAGGTGGCTGAAGTGTCTTGCCCAACTACAGCATATGCCATCTAACCACTTAACCGCTGCTGCCCCACTGTGCCCCCTGGTATTTGGAGCAGTCTCCCATCCAAGTACTAACCAGGCCCAGCCCCACTTCCAGCTTCCAAGATCAGACTGGTGTTTTTGGACATGTGGCTTGCTTGGATAACTTAAACTAAACTATTACAAAATATAGTAGCATTATGTCTATAGACCAGGGGTGGGCAATTATTTTTCCCCAGGGGCAAAATGAGAAGCAGAAAATATTGTGGAGGGCCGGGCCAAAAGTTTGAAATCCACTCTGGTTATTAATTTTACTTCTACTTTGAAATAAGTAAATGGCATTGTTTACAGAAGCTGGTAAGAGTATGTGTTATTGTTACATAATGAGAAAGTGAGGTTGTTTTACAAAAAAAAAAGAATTTATTCAGTGAAATTATGCAAAACAATGGTAAGTGCGCAAGATTTATAACTCTTTTTCAGTCACATTAACACCACAATGCTTTCTGTTTTTAACGTTCTTAACTTTCTATTAAGATACAATGTCTTTGTATGCCAATAATAATGTAACATAACTTACAACATTTTTGTTCAACTGCCAAACAGTGCAGAAAAAAATCAAAGTAAGTTTCTGTGTTTTTTTCTTGTTCAGTGAGAGAAATCTAGCCTCTGTTAAGCTTTAACAAGTGCATCAAAGTCAGGTTGAATGTCTGAGGTAGATCCAAAAAGAACTAACATCTTCTGAGCATGTTTCCTCATGTTTGGAAAATTCTCCTCCTTGCGAGATGAATAGAACTCCACCAGTGATGCTGACTTAAAGTGCTCTGCCAGTTCTGTATCTCACTGCAAGTCTATGAGCTCCAGCTGACCATCAATGGGTACATTATCCACATTGCATGCAAAGGGAGAGGAAATCAGGTGTATGAGGTGAGAGGTCCAGTCTACATTTAAGAGCTCAGGGATGTTTTTGCCTTTAATCTCACAAAACTCTTGAATCTCTGTTTTTAGGTCCCAAAATATTTTTAACACTTTTCCCAGGCTGAGCCATCTGACAGACATCATGCTCTTCTAAAAGTGCAACAAAGTGCCTGTGATTCAATGCTCATGCCCTGATAAACTGTCTTAGTTACAACATCAACAACATCGTTAAGTTTTAACACTGACTTGCACAAGGCACTTGCACATGTTGATGAATAATACAATGAATAAATACCAATTTATGCTCTGTGTCAAGTTCAGTCACTTTATCCTGCATTTCAAAAGTCCAACATTGTTCCCTGTCAGATTCGGGCAACCATCAGTAGTGACTCCTACCAGTCTGTCCCATTTCAGTTCAAGTTTGTCCATGCATGTGTTTACCTCGTTGAACAAATCACTCCCTGTGGTTGTTTCTTTCATTGATCTCACGTCTGCAAGCTCTTCCGTAATCTTGAAAACCTGCGTTATTCCTCGGAGAAACACGAGTAACTGCCGTGTCACGGACATCACAGCTCTCATCCAAAGCCAAGGAGAAAAAGTCAAAACTTCCTACTCCACTTTTTAGCTGAAGTTGGAGATGCTCCACGATGTCCTCCACCCTTCTGGTCATCATTTGCCTGGAGCAGTGGGACTTTCTCAAATGCTTCTTTTTTCTCCGGACATATTAGCGCTGCAGAGTCCACCAAGCACTCTTTGACAAATTCCCCCTCCAAAAATGGCTTACAGTTTTTAGCGATTTTGTGGGATATCACAAAGCTGATCTTGGTTGCTGCATCCCAAGCTGCATGTAGTTTGGTAAAATAGTCTTGATGTTTTCCTTGCTTTGCTAGCAAATCTTCGGATATCCGCACTCTTGCAGCCTCAGTCAAATGTCTGTATTTGTCTGCATGCTTCGTCTCATAACGCCGACTCACGTTGTACTCCTTAAACACGGCGACCTGCTCACCACAAACTAAACACACGGGTGTACCCCTGACTTCAGTAAATAAATATTTAGTAGTCCATATTTTCTTAAAACCACGGCCTTCAGCGTCCACCTTTCTTTTTTTGGCATGTGCAAACATTTTGAAGAGTTATCATTACAATGACTTGTTGCTGATCACATGCACTCGGGCGTGATGCAAAGCACCTGTACATAAACTACGCACGCACACTGTAAACAGGTTTCAAAGTAAATGCACTGCTGATTTAGTCTATGCATTATGCAAAATTTTGAAAGTAGGTTTTAATTTTTTAATTCCAAGCAACGAGCTTTGACTGGCCCGCGGGCCGTATTTGGCCCACGGGCCTTAAAACGCCCGGGTCTGCTATAGACCATGTTTCTACACAACCATTTGTAGTAGCAGAAGCAGTGGTGTTAGCAGTAGGTTAACAGTAGTATATAATTATGGTAGGATTTGCAGTAGAGGTTGGAATACTCAATTATGTTACTTAAGTAAAAGTACAGATACTGGAACAAAAAATTACTCTACTTAAGTCAAAGTATTAAAGTACCGTTTAAAAATGTACTCTTAAGTACATTTTAAAACGGTACTTTAAAAATGTACTTAAAGAATAAAAGTATTTCATGCAAATTTTATCTGCCGGTAAATAAAGCTTCAAATGTAGTGATTATGATAAAGATTTGTGTTTGTTCAAGAGAAACAATTGAATAATTTATTTTTCTACCTGTTTTTATTTGTATATTTTTGTTTGTTTGTTTTTATTTGCTCAAACAACAAATGTGTTAAAAATAAACCCCTCAGACATTTCATCAGGTTTCAAATTATATAAAAAAAAAAAAAAAGTTTCTTTTTCAGTCCTGTTCAAAATTGTAGTGGAAAGTACAGACACTTGTTCTCAAATGTAGGGAAGTAAAAGTAAAAAAGTATCCTCTTTAAAATCTATTCAAGTAAAGCAGAGATAGCCTACCTAAAATTTATATTTAAGTATAGTACTTTACTGATCTTACTTTGTTGCATTCCACCACTGAGTGTTTGTTTGTATTGCAGTAGTTGAAGTACCGGTACTTACTTTGAAACACTTTAATGATTTCTTGTATTTCTTGTATGTCATCAGCAATAATCCCTCTAATTGTTCACGAGTCTGAGCAAAAACACAAACTCCCTGAGCGGTCCCATGGACCACTGTGAGCGACATCAAACCTGTGCACTGTGGTCATGCTGGCATCGCATCCATCCAAGTTAAATGGTTTAGTAAAAGAATCAAATTACCGCATTTATAACGCACTTATACAATGAAAATGACAAAAACCTTGCTCATGACCTGTGTAGTAGGTTAATGCTATTGGAAGTATAAATATTTAATTTTAACTATGGAAAAACATGAGCTTCCAACCAACCCAAGCCAACTGTAAACTCCAATGTTGAAAACACACTTAACATTTTTATGATAAAGCTCTGACTTGTATTATGAGTATAAGCCATTGTGTGAAGCTTTTGCTTGATTTTTACAACTCATAAACTAGTGACAGTATTCATTGACCAATACACACTGAGAGGAATCTGTATCTGCACACTCAGCTGCTGTATTACTGTACATTTACATAACATATCAAAACACAATATATAATGTGTATTTGTATATACAATATATTCAAAACAAGTGGTTTGGGTCAAAATAAATATATATTTACAAACCACACACTGCAAACAGTGAACAAACACACACACTTCAAAATGTAAACAAACACACACTAGAAACTAAAAATACACTGTACATGATTGTACAGTGTGACAGTCATTCTGTGGAGCTGGGGGGTTTGTTAATCTGTTGCAGACAGGACACGAGAGTTGTTACTACAACTTCCAATAATGTCAGAAAAATACCTTTGCCTTGTTCTACGTAAACTGTGCTTGTACATATGCATCTTTTCTCTGAAAATCTCATAATGAACCTGGAGCTTTGACCTGCGCCATTCCCGCTCGGCCCTCCGGCATTCCCTTTTCTGTGCCCTGACTGAGTCATCATTCCCCCATGGCGCTTTCTGCTTATCTTTAACCATTTTAACCTTCATCGGGGCAATGGTGTCCAGAACATTCAAAACACTCGAAGTTACAGAGTTCAACAAATCATCAACATTAGAACATGAGGCATTTTCAAAGTGTATCATTTCCATGAACAGTGCACCTGTTTTATCATTTATGTGTCTCCTTTGAACAACTGCAGGACCAGCCGCTGGTTTGGGAATAACAGACAGGTCAAAAAAGACACATAAATGGTCAGACAGAGCAACATCCACCACATTGACATTTGAAATATTTACTCCTTTTGTAATGAGCAGGTCCAGAGTGTGTCCTCTGTTGTGGGTGGGCTTGCTGACATGCTGAGTCAGAACAAAGGTTTCAAGGACAGAACGGAGCTCTTTAGCGTTTCTGTCAAACACATTGTCCACATGTACATTAAAATCACCTGTAATGACTAAACCATCAAAGTCTGTGCATACGACTGAAAGAATCTCAGTAAAATCATCAATAAAACTCAGACAGTGCTGGGGAGGTTTGTATATGACTAAGTAGAGTATGGAGGGGGATTGCTTTAGCTCCATTTTAAATGAAACATACTCAAAAGATGAAAACACCCCAAATGACAATCTGTGAGTAACTAAATTATCTCTAAAAAATGCACACACACCTCCACCTTTTTTGTTTAGTCGTGTTTCCGATTCAAATTTGAAGTTGGGTGGAGTTGATTCCACTAGAATTGCATTACCTGTGTTTTTGTCGAGTCATGTTTCAGTTAAAAACATAAAATCAAGATTAAAAGAGGAAATAAAATCACTAATTAAAAAGGACTTGTTACATAAAGATCTGACACTGAGCACAGCAAGTTTCAGATTAGTTTCAGTAGGACTGGATGTTATCGTCTTACAGGGAATGTGAACTCAATGTCTCTGATTGGACAGTCTAACTGTCCTTCTATTAATCAGTCTACATGGTGTAACTGTAGATATAGCTCCATCACAGGGCCTCAGCATGATATTATTTTTATCATGACTGTATTCAATTCAATTCATTTTATTTTTGTAACGCCCAAAATCACAACAACAGTTGTCTCGAAGGGCGTTCATGTTTTGGTTGATGGGGGAAACTGGAGTACCCGGAGGAAACCCATCCAGACACGGGGAGAAACATGCAAAACTCCACACAGAAAGGCCTGAGTGACCCGGGATCGAACCAAACCTTCTTGCTGTGAGGCATGAGTGATGCCACTCAGCCACTGTGCTGCCTACACACAAAACTGTGTGTGACTGTATGTCCTGAGACAGCAGAGGCCCTGTGTGTCCTAACTCTTGTTAACAGCTCTGGGGGAGGGCAGGGAAGGGCGAGCTGGGGGGAGTTTCGGTGAGGGACCAGGTGAGCGCCAAAGAGGAGCAGGGGGGAGTTTGGGTGAGGGGCCAGGTGAAGGCTGAGGAGGCGGAGCGGGGGGGGGAGTTTGGGTGAAAGACAAGGGGGGATAGGTGGGTATGGGGAAGAGTTCAGCATAGTTGATGTCAGAACTCTCGATTGCACTATATTAGGTGTGAGGGGAGCCATCTTAATTCCTGATCTGATGAGACTTTCTAGATGGTCGGGAAGGGCCATAGGTGAAGGTGGGGAGGAAAAGGAGAGTGAGGAGTCCCTAGAGGGAGTAGATGTAGCAAAGGGGATCCAGGGCTGGTCTGTGGGCAGGGGAGGTGATGTGGGTGCTGCTGCGACTGAAACCTCTGCTGGGGCTGTCACAGACAGGTTCAAGGCCTTGTGATGTGGGCCTTGGGGGAAGTGATGCTGGAGAAGCATCCTTCACTTTTGAAGGTGGTGGTGATGCTGCTTTGTTCTCTTTGGGAGGTGGTGGTGCTGCTGAATCCTTCGCTGGGGGAGATGGTTGTGCTGCTGGTGGTGACTCCTTCGCTGGGCGAGGGGGTAGTTGTAGTTGTAGTGCTGCTGGTGGTGCTGACACATTGCCTCTTATCACTTGTCGCGTTTGCTTGAAATTCTTGTCTTTACAAAGTTTTGGAAAAGACACCGTATCACTCAGGTTTAAGTTGAAATTAACAGTTTTTCACTGTCTTCTCTGAAAGTAACTGTAGGATGCTTACCACTGGAAGTCACAGGGAGCGTTCGTTGAAGTCCTTTTTCAGATTCTAAAACAAATATCCGTGCTTGTAGCTCATTAATTTGTTGTTGATAGTTCCGACAGCGTTTGCAGAAAGAATTCCTTTTGTCTCTTCCCCCGGACATGTTGGTGGCTCATCAAAATTTTTGTTAAAAAATGTAAAAATGGTTTAAAAGTCTTGGTTTACTTAAGAGAAAATCATAACTAAACACATCTCCCAGCAATGAAAGAGGTAAAATGAAAAAAGCAAAGTAAGGGGGAAGTAGCAGGAGCAAACAAGGTTTGCGTCTGCACTCTTCAGAAGCAGCATGAGAAATGACTGGATCAGCCCTGGTTCAGTCCTGGGTCAGTCCTGGTTCTGTCCTGGATCAGTCCTGGATCAGTCCTGGCTCCGTCCTGGATCAGTCCTGGTTCCGTCCTGGATCAGTCCTGGTTCTGTCCTGGTTCGGTCCTGGTTCAGTCCTAGTTCAGTCCTGTTTTATTCCTGGTTTAGCGCTGGGTATGTCTGGGTTCAGTCTTGGTTTAGTCCTGGTTCAGTCCTGGATTTAGTCATGTTTAAGTACTGGTTTAGTCTTTTTTTTTTTTTTTTTTTTTCCTGAATGTTGTTATGAAGTTTCTTATCATGCTCTTCTTTAAAGGGCCTGGAACTGATTGTCTCTCGTGTATTTCAGCAAAACGTGTCTTGTCCCTTATTGTATAAGCAAGATAAATTACCTGTGTCTTGTCTACATCTAATTATAAAGTGTTTTATTGTCTGAGAATCAGGAGATGTGTAGTTAGCATGCTATTTGTTGCTGCTCAAATGTCATAGCAAGTCTCTGCTCTAGGCTCTGAGAGTTTTGGAAAAACTCTTATAAACTCATTGTGGTGAATAATTAGGATGTTCAGAAGGTAAGGGAGAAATAACTTTGGACCACTACAAACCGTTTTAAAATAAACTAGTTCTGTTTTTCAGGTTTTTAACAACCAGGTACATCATCTTTAACCTATTTTTTATTGCCATGATATAAAACCCATTCCTCTGCTCCCTGTGTAAAAACCTAATTGTCCAGCATCACCTACTGGTCTGTGTCAGCGGGCATTTGTTCAGTTTGATCATCTCCAACACTGTCCATGTTTACCTCCTGCAAAGGCGTCTGCAGACGACATCCCATAATAATACGACCTTCTGTTCTCCATGCATCCCCTCTCACCCACTGGGCCCAATCATTGCCCTTTCACCTTTAATTAATGTGATATCCCTCATTTTACACCACTGCAAAGCTCAAAGCAACCTTAACAATCAAATATACTATATTTGCAACTAGAAATACTATTGCAACTGCTACTACTATTACTACTACTACTACTACCACTACTAATACTACTACCACTACTACTACCACTACTAATGCTACTACTACTATTACTACTACTACCACTACTATTGCTACTGCTACTACTACTACCACCACTACTGCCAGCACTACTGCTACTGCTACTACTACTACTACTACCACCACCACTACTGCCACTGCTACAACTACCACTACTGCTAATACTACTACTGCTGCTAATACTACAAATACTACACATGCTACTACTAATAATACTGATACTACTATTACTACTATTACTAAACTCTGTTTTTGTACTTGGGTACATGTGTGGATAATTGCAATAAGAGTATAGAACAGGGGCGTCAAACACATTTTCACCGAGGGCCACATCAGCAAAATGGCTGCCGTCAAAGGGCCAGAAATAAAATAAATGTAACCACTTTTTAAACTTGTTAATTACTGTTTCTGTATTTATTACTTATTTAAGTTTCAAATCTTACATATGCATTTGCCTAGATGTAAAAATATGTCTTTTTAACTGTGTATCTCCTGATAAAACGACATTTTAATTCCATCATACCTTTTAATTTACTCTGTTGAGGGCCACATAAGATGATCTGGAGGGCCACATTTGGCCCGCGGGCCTTGAGATTGACACATGTGGTATAGAAGCTACAGAAGGAACAGTAGTAAGACGTGCAACTGTATCACAGCTGTGGGAAGAGGTCTATGCCACTAGTGACCCTGATAGGGCGAATAATGTTTTCATATCAGTGTTACTCAAACTCTATGATAAGCATTGTCCACAAAGAAAAATCTTACTTAATAATAACAATAAACAAAAAAAACCTTGGATCACTAAGGGCATAGAAAATGCATGTAAAAAGAAAAATCATTTATATAAATTATTTATAAAATATAGAACAAAAGAAACCGAACATAGATATAAAACATACAAAAATAAATTAACGAATATTATAAGATTAAATAAAAGGGATTACTATCATAAAAAATTGGAACAGCATAGATCTAATATCCAAGTGACTTGGAAAATACTAAACAGAATAATTAGAAAGGGGACTGAAAAAGCCCAATACCCAAACCATTTTGTCAAGGACGGTATAGTAATGGATAAAATCAAAGAACTGACAAATGAATTTAATAACTTTTTTGTAAATGTAGGGCTCACCCTTGCAAATGAAATTATAGAGCCCAGAGAAAAGGAAGGGTTAAATGAGGAGATTATTCAACGAAATACAAATTGTATGTTTGTAAGGAATGTACACGAAGATGAAATTATACAAATAGTAAGAACATTTAAAAATAAGAAATCTATTGACTGCTCTGATATAAATATGTTATTGATGAAAGACATCATACACTGTATAGTTAAACCTTTTACTTACATCTGTAATCAATCCTTTACAACCGGCATCTTCCCAAGTAAAATGAAAATAGCCAAGGTAATTCCAATATTTAAAAATGGTGACCGACACCTGTTCACTAATTATAGACCCATCTCATTACTCTCGCAATTTTCAAAAATATTAGAAAAACTGTTTGCAGTAAGGCTTGATAGTTTTATTGAGAAAAATAACTTATTAAGTAACCATCAGTATGGGTTTCGATCAAACAGGTCCACTTCGATGGCAGTCATGGCACTAGTGGAAGAGATAGTAACAGCAACGGACAACAAACAATACACAGTTGGAGTTTTCATAGACTTAAGCAAGGCCTTTGACACCATTGACCATAAAATACTCTTGAAAAAAATGGAAAGGTATGGTGTCAGAGGCACTGCACTCACCTGGTTAAATAGTTATCTTAGTAACCGACATCAGTATGTGCATATGAACAATTTTAACTCAGATAAAAAGACGATTACACATGGAGTTCCACAAGGTTCCATTTTGGGACCAAAATTGTTAATTATGTATATAAATGATGTATGTGACATACTGAAAGTGTATTTTGTTTGCAGATGATACCAGTCTGTACTGCTCAGGAAGAGACTTAGATCAACTTCTGGATACAGTGGAAAATGAGCTCAAAATAATTAAGAAATGGTTTGATATTAACAAACTATCACTTAACTTAAGTAAAACCAAATATATACTCTTTGGGAATAGACAAATTTCCAAACAAATAAAGATTAAAATGAATGATATAGAAATAGAAAGAGTGTATGAAAATTTTTTTTTAGGTATCACCATCGATAGTAAAATAAGCTGGAAAGTACATATAAATAATGTAAAAACAAAAATATCAAAAACTATTGCTGTAATGTGTAAAATGAAAACTATTTTAAATCAAAAATCACTATTTATATTATATTGTTCTCTTTTCCTTCCATACCTTAATTATTGTGTGGAAATATGGGGGAACAATTATAAATCCAACATGAATCCTCTATTTTTACTTCAAAAGAAAGCGATTAGGATTGTCAATCAGGCAGAATATTATGCATCCACCAACCCACTCTTTATTAAACTAAAAACATTAAAACTAAACGATCTGGTTGAATTTAATACAGCAGTTGTTATGTATAAGGCCCATAACCACATGCTTCCACACTGTATCCAGGAGCTGTTTAGACCTAGAGAGAGTCGCTATAATTTGAGGGGAACTGGCATCTTCCAAACAACTATGGCAAGAACTACAAAAACATCTATGTGCATCTCAGTTACAGGGGTTAACTTATGGAATCGTTTGGACAATGAATTAAAAAGCTGCACATCAATCAAAGTATTTAAGAAAATGTATAAATTAAAAATTCTAGAAAAATATAGAGCAATAGTATAACTGTTACTATGACAACTGAACTGAACATTAAAGAACATAGTATAAACTTTGTCTACTACATAATATGAATTATGTAATAGGAAAACAAAATAGTAATAATAATAATATTTTGATGATTAAAAATAACATCTATGATCAGGATAAAAAAGAACTACTAATGATTATTATATATACAAATATAAATCCAGAGGTAACTGTAAGAATATAAAAACAAATGTATTTCTTTTTGTTGTATACTGTATATTATTCTTTAGATGTGGAATTAGGCAGGCATAAATAAGCTTTGCTTCAGCCTATGCCTTTCAGTCACAATGAACAAATTCTATGTATGTGTATGTGACTGTGACAATGTTTTATTTATTTTCTGTGTGTGTCTGAATAAACTAACTAACTAACTAAAAATAGTTGTTTTTGGTAATAATTTTGATATAATAAATCAATCAATCAATAAATATATGAATACATAAATGCATAAATGAATAAATAAATAATCATCATGTCTCCATGGAAATGTTAATGATTTGTCTTAATAGAATGTTCCACATTATGGCATAAAGCATAGTTATCTCCAAGGAAACAATCAGGTCCCACATGTGGAGAGGCGACCCCACTCACAGCAAGAATGTAACAAATGTTTCAAGGTGTTTGGTTGCTATATAAATGGCCTGTAATTAAATATATGGAAAATACATTTGTTTAATACCATACGGTGGAATATTTCAGGCCAAACACAAGTATCTCCATGGCACCTCCACTAGAAAAGTGACATAGTGTACCTTTAAAACCATAATTCCTGTAGCTCTGAAATGAAATGCGACCAAGGATTTAATGTTTGTCGCAGTTTGTAGGACAGAGGTGCTTAAATCTGCTATAACAAATTCTTATCATGTCTGCACCATCTGCTCCCATAAACATAAACCAGACGAGGAGTGCTTCATTCCTCCACAGTGACATCTCCATCTGGAGCCAGGCGGAGTTTAGGTGTTCTACAAGATGAAACCCATAGCACCAAGGTCAGTGAGAAGCTATAGATGTGACACAACTAACTAATTGGTCTAAAGTTTACACAGCGAGAGAGAGAGAGAGGGAGGAGAGAGAGGGAAAGAGAGGGAGGGGGGAGAGAGAGGGAAAGAGTAGGAGAAAGGGAGGGGAGAGGGTGAGGGGAGAGAAAGAGAAGGGGGTGGAATGCGTGACAGGAAGTATATACAAAGATGAGGAAAGGAGAGAGAAAGAGACAAATGGAGAGAGAGGAAGAGTGAGTGGGGGGAAAGAGGGAAAAGGAAGAGTGGGAAGAGAGGAAGGGTAGAAAGAAAGAGAGGGTGGGGAGACAGTGAATGGAGACGAAGGCCGTGTCCCAATTCGCCAAATGCACCTTTTGAAGGGTCCCTTCGAAGTACTCTTCAAAGTGTAGTTTGAAGGTTCCAGACGAGAATCTGCCCTCCTCAGTGTAGCCGCCATCTTGCTGGAGTGGGACAGGCCCACACCATTGACTGCATTTCCACCGCTGTCTTTGAGTGTACGATACGTACATTACGTACGTTATTTTTTAATTATTCATTATTCAAATATAACATTCAAGGTGATTTTTTTCTCATTTGTAGCTACTTCATAACTTTAACAAAATATACCTTGTGAAAACGTAATAACAGAATCAGAGGTAACAGAATCATTTTTACGTTCATTGTCTATAAACCAGAGAACACTGATTAGTTGTACATAAAGTGGGATATTGCAGTTTAACGATTCAGTATTTTGGCCAGTGGCTACACCACTTTAATAACAGTAGAGGGCGATGTTTACCTTCTATGCCATGCCAGTTCTTTCCATCTTATTATTGTGAGGTATTTTCTAACAGTGCAGTGCTACATCAAGCTAGTATCTTGATTTACTAACACAAAGGTAAATGACACGTGCCCACGAGGTCGTGCAGACCTATGGAATGTACCGGAACTCATGAACATTTTGTGCACGTCTCAGGACTCTCTTCTGTTCTTTCCTGAGAGTCCGTTGCTTCATTGTTCACATTACCTGTGTGGAACTCATTAAACTCTTCTGACTTTATGTTTCAGTCTCTTGGTCTTTGATGCTTACAATAGAAACGAACATTCTTACATTATTCTTATTGCAGTAATAATTTCTAATGATAATAATGTCTTCTTATTGTGTAGCAATAACTGCACATTCCTTTATTCCATGTAACTCCCCTCCTTTTTAATCCTCAAACACACAGTACAGATCTTTATTCAGATTTAACAGTTTCATGTCGCACAGTTGTAGATGAGGTAAACCCGTACAAACATTTGAATGTGTATTGCGCAGCGGACTCCATTTTCTTCTGTTTCTTGCGTAGTCGCGGTGCATGATGGGATATAGAAGTGCGTGAAGTGTGCGTGGATGCACGCTTCGGTTATGTCCGATCTTCATGGAAACAGTGGAAAGGGAAGGGCAGGTTTGTCGGGCACATTCAGTAGGGTGCGTTGAAATGGGACAGCCCTTGTTGCGCTGGAAATTACGTAACTGCCCTTTGACGCACACTTCGAATGGTGATTCTAAGGCCAATTTGGCGAATTGAGACATGGCCCGTGGCTCCATCTCGCCGCTTTGGTCTGCATCACGTCTTGACGTGGCCAGTGACACAACTGATGTGTCACGGACCACGTCATCTGAGCGCTGCTACTCCCATTAAAGAAAAGGCTGAGAGGGAGCGGCGCACTGGAAAACCTGGAGTGAATTTCAGTGTACTCTGTCTTCTCAAAAAGCAGGATCTCAGATCAGACATCATGACCACCATCACAGTTGAACAGTTAAATATACAGTCACTGTCAAATAAAGCTGGACTAATTCATGACCACATCACGGAAAATGGGCTGGATTTGCTCCTTCTGACGGAGATATGGCAGCAGCCGGGGGTATATTTATCCTTAAATGAAGCATGTCCCCCAGGATACCGCTACATTTAGAGAACCCGCACAACTGGTAGAGGTGGGGGTCTAGCTGCCTTTTATAGAAGTAATATTGAACTACCCACTGTCACTTCACCCTGTTTTGTCTCTTTTGAATCCCTGGTTTTTAACTGTAGAAAACCATTTCCACTGACAATAGCCCTTATATATCTCCTCCCCCCGAATACATCCAAATTTTATATCAGACTTGCACAATCTACTTACCTCACCCTGCACACCCCCTTCAGGAACATTAAAAACATGGACTCCACTTCCTTCTGCCAACAGCTCCAGTCTCTCTCCCCCCATCCTTACTCATCAACCGATGACTTAACAGATTTTTACAACGCTAACCTTGCCTCCATCCTGGACTCCCTTGCTCCATTAAGAACCCAGACTGTAAATTTCACCCGCTCTGCCCCGTGGTTCACAGAGGAGCTGAGAGAAATGAAGAGGGTGGGCAGTGTCCTGGAGCGCACATCCATAAAATCCGGCCTGACGGTGCATCAGTTGGGCTACCGGGAACACTGCACAACATACTGCAAAGCACTCACCAAGGCCCGGTCAGAACACAACTCCACCGGAACAAATAACAACATAGGTAACTCAAAAAAACTATTCTCCACAATAAATCATATCCTCAATGCTCATATCCCCCCATTCCACAGCAATACAGATTTAAACTGCAACCTTTTCATGCAATTTTTCACATCAAAAATAGATAACATCCGTACTTCATTTCCACCATTCAACAGCGCCACACTCGACTTACCCTTAACACCAGTCACAAACATACTCACTCATTTCACTGTTACAACGCAGCAGGAGGTCGAGAAGATCATCCATATATCTAAACCATCTACTTTCCCACTCAACCCTCTCCCATCACTCCTGCTCAAAACTCACTGCGCCTCCATCAGTCCCCTCATCACAAAAATAATCAATACCTCCCTAGAAACAGGCCATGTCCCCAGCACCCTCAAAACTGCCATTATCAAACCCCTCCTCAAGAAACCCACCCTGGACCCCAAACCTCTGTCAAACTATAGACCAATATCAAACCTCCCATTTCCCGCAAAAATCCTAGAAAAAGTTGTCTCCTCCCAGCTCCACCACCACCTCAAATCCAATAACCTGTATGAAAAATTTCAATCTGGTTTCCACCCCTCCCACAGTACAGAAACAGCCCTGATCAGAGTCACCAATGACCTGATGAGGGCTTCTGACTCTGGTTCCACATCCCTCCTCATTCTTCTCGATCTCTCTGCTGCGTTTGACACCGTAGACCATCACATCCTCCTACACACCGTCTTCAGCATTACACAGGTCTCTCTGGCATTGCCCTTCACTGGTTTCATTCCTACCTTGCTGACAGAACCGAGTACGTAGCTCTGGGGGAAGCAAGATCCAAACCCCACACTGTTACCTGTGGGGTCCCCCAGGGCTCCGTTCTCGGCCCAACTCTCTTCACCATTTACATGCTTCCCCTTAGTCGTGTCGTCAGCAAGCATGGAATAAATTTCCACTGCTATGCTGATGATACACAACTCTACTTCACCATCTCTCCTTCTTGTACCCCCTCTGCTACAGTATCTCACTTCAGCTCCTGCCTGGAGGAGATAGAGGCGTGGATGAGTCAAAACTTCCTGCAGCTAAATGGCTCCAAACCAGAAGCCATCCAAACTGGTACCTCTCATCAAGTCCGCTCCTCTCAGTCACCTCTGTTTCATTTTTCGGACACACCATTCCCCTCTCTCCCTCTGTAATAAACCTGGGGGTCAAATTTGACCCCCACCTCTCCTTTGACAATCATGTCACCTCCATCTGCAAAACTGCCTTCTTTCACCTTCGTAATATCTCCAAACTTCACTCTTCTCTCTCCCTCCCTGCTGCAGAGAAGCTCGTCCATGCCTTTGTCTCCTCCAGGCTGGACTACTGTAACGCACTCCTCATTGGGATCTCTGGCAGGAGCATTCAAAAGCTCCAGTATGTTCAAAACCGCACCACCATGGTCCTGATGAGGGTGCATAAACACGAGCACATCACCCCCATTCTTCACTCTCTGGACTGGCTCCCCATTCATTTCCGTATTCAGTACAAAGTCCTCTTGCACACTCATCACTGTTTCCAAGGTGCAGCCCCCACTTACCTCACTGAACTGCTCACACCACACACCTCCACTAAGACTCGGTCGGGCCAACAGCACCGTCTGGTCATGCCCAGGACACGGCTCAAGACCATGGGCGAGAGAGCCTTCTAAGTGGCTGCTCCCCATCTGTGGAACGCCCTCCAAGACCATCTCAGAGCTCCACAGATGGTGAATGCTTTCAAAAGAGGACTAAAGACTTACCTTTTTACCTTGGCCTACAGCTAAATACCGGCTATTTTCTTATTGTTTTTATATTGATTTTTAATGGTCTTCTATTTTTTTTTAGTTTTTTTGCACTGTAGCACTTTGGGATTTGGTGTCAAATGTAAAGTGCATTATACATAAAATGTATTATTAGGCCCGAGTCTGGGACAACGTCCCGGCGAGGGACTCATTAAAACCGCGTCCGGAGCATGGTAAATGGCAAAAATCAAGTAGTAAACACGCCCCCCGACATGGCAGTGAGTGGTGTCAAAAATTAGAACTCGATGAGCTCTAATTGTCACAAAAGACCCCGTGAAAAAATAACAAAAGACGACTTGGTAGCGCCCCCTCAAACTTTGATTTTCATGGGGCCAATGGGAGCCCAACTCGGAAAAAAGTCAACATAAAAATCGGAAACTCACATCAAAAAATAGTACATGTTGGGACATTACAAAAATGATATTATGGCCCTAACCTAAAATGTACAGAACGTCGGCCATATTGGATCAAACCCGGGAATGACAAAAGTGCACACCCTCAAATTCACTACATCTCCTTGCACAGTTTTTATCACAAACACTTCAAATTTGGCCAAATCCCACTAAACCCATGTGTGATTAAAGATTATGAATTACATTTTGATTATGACTTTGGGTGTGGTCATGGTCAATTTTCAACAAAATCACAAATTTTGGAATATTTCAAAAAAATATTTCTCTTTCACACATTTTATGTTGGAAAAACTCTAATACAGCGTTTATACACATTTCTGGGCTGAACACAATGATATGCAAATCAAGGAACGCTCTCACAAAATGACTGTCTAGCGCCCTCTTCAAATTTCATTTTCATAAATTCATAGAAGACAATCGATTTTTCGTGGACGTGTAAAAAAATTCACAGGAGCCTTATTTGTGATGGGACACAATGTGAGAAAGTCACATGACTGTAGGTCTTTTGGTTAAGGAGAAAAATAATGGGTGGAAAATGCGTTTCCATTATTATTATTATTATTTTGGTAGGCGCTTTGAAGCCATTTTTGACCCCCTGAACGTTAACGAAAAGTCAATTTTATTGGACCCAAAATTCAAGGTTGGTGAAAAAAAGCCAATGAAGACATACCTCTATTTCCAACCGTTCAGGCGTGACAATGTCATAAATGGTCTCATTGGAATGAAAGGGGTGGTATTAATGAGACGCTGATTTTGGGGGGAGGGGCGATGTAAGCGGGAACGACAGGCAGGATGTTCACGGTAGCGTGTACCCCGCGGTCGCAAGGGCCTTTATCACTGCTTGCAGTTTTAATTAGACCCGAGCCTGGGACTACGTTCCGGTGAGGGACTAATTAAAACCGCGTCCGGAGAATAGAAAATGGCAAAAATTAAGTAGTAAACACGCCCCGACATGGCAGTGAGTGGTGTCAAAAATTAGAACTCGACAACCTCTAATTGTCACAAAAGACCAGGAGAAAAAATAACGAAAGACTACTCGATAGCGCCCCTTCAAACTTTGATTTTCATGGGGCCAATGGGAGCCCATTTTGGAAAAAAGCCAAAGTAAAAATCTGAAACTCACATAAAAAAATAGAACATGTGAGGACATGACAAAAATGACATTGTGGCCCTGCCCTAAATTGTACAGGAAGTCGGCCATATTGGATCAAACCCGGGAACGACAAAAGTGCACACCCTCACATTCAGGACATCTACTCGCACAATTTCCATCACAAAGACTTTAAATTTGGTCAAATCACTCTAAACCCATGTGTGACTAAAGACTATCAATTATATTTCGAATATGATGTTGGGTGTGGCCAGGGTGAATTTTCAACTAAATCGCAAATTTTGGAATATTTCAAAAAAATATTTCTATTTCACACATTTTTGTTGGGAAAACGCTAATACAGCGTTTATGCACATTTGTGAGCTGAACGCAATGATATGCAAACGAAGGTACTCTCTCACACAATGGCTCTCTAGCGCCCTCTTCAAATTTCATTTTGAGGAATACGTATAAGACAAGCGCTTTGTCGTGGACGTGTGAAAAAATTCACAGGGGCCCTTATTTGTGACGGGGCACAATGTGAGAAAGTCACATGACTGTAGCTGTTATGGTTTAGGAGAAAAATAATGGGTGGAAAATGCGTTTCCATTCTTCTTCTTCTTATTAGGCCCGAGCCTGAGACTCCGTCCCGGCGAGGGACTCATTAAAACCGCGTCCGGAGCGTGGAAAATGGCAAAAATCAAGTAATAAACACGCACCAACATGGCAGTGAGTTGTGTCAAAAATTAGAACTCGACGAGCTCTAATTGTCACAAAAGGCCCCGAGAAAAAATAACAAAAGACGACTCGGTAGCGCCACATCAAACTTTGATTTTCATGGGGCCAATGGGAGCCCAACTCGGAAAAAAGTCGACATAAAAATCCGAAACTCACTCCAAAAAATAGTACATGTCGGGACATGACAAAAATGATATTATGGCCTCTCCCTAAAATGTACAGGACGTCGGCCATATTGGATCAAACCCGGGAACGACAAAAGTGCACACCCTCGCATTCAGGACATTTTCTCGCCCAGTTTTCATCACAAACACTTCAAATTTGGCCAAATCCCACTAAACCCATGTGTGATTAAAGATTAACAATTACATTTTCATTATGACTTTGGGTGTGGTCAGGGTGAATTTTCAACAAAATTGAAAATTTTGGAATATTTCAATAAAATATTTCTCTTTCACACATTTTTTCTTGGGAAAACGCTAATACAGCGTTTATGCACATTTGTGAGCTGAACGCAATGATATGCAAATCAAGGCACTCTCTCACAAAATGGCTCTCTAGCACCTTCTTCAAATTTCATTTTCAAAATTTCGTAGAAGACAAACGCTTTGACGTGGACGTGTGAAAAAAATCACAGGGGCCTTATTTGTGATGAGGCACAATGTGAGAAAGTCACATGACTGTAGCTGTTATGGTTTAGGAGAAAAATAATGGGTGGAAAAAAAATTTCCATTATTAGGCCCGAGCCTGGGACTCCGTCCCGGTGAAGGACTCATTAAAACCGCGTCCGGAGCATGGAAAATGGCAAAAAATCAAGTAGTAAACACGCCCCGACATGGCAGTGAGTGGTGTCAAAAATTAGAACTCGACGAGCTCTAATTGGCACAAAAGACCCCGAGAAAAAATATCAAAAGACGACTCGGTAGCGCCACCTCAAACTTTCATTTTCATGGGGCCAATGGGAGCCCGAATCGGAAAAATGTCAAAGTAAAAATCTGAAACTCACATCAAAAAATAGAACATGTCAGGACATGACAACAATGATACTATGGCCCCGCCCTAAAATGCACAGGAAGTCAGCCATATTGGATCAAACCCTGGAATGACAAAAGTGCACACTCTCGCATTCAGGACATTTTCTCACACAGTTTTCATCACAAACACTTCAAATTTGGTCACATCCCACTAAACCCATGTGTGATTAAAGATTATCAATTACATTTTGATTATGACTTTGTGTGTGGTCAGGGTGAATTTTCAACAAAATCGCAAATTTTGGAATATTTCAAAAAAATATTTCTCTTTCACGCTAATACAGCGTTTATGCACATTTGTGACCTGAAGGCAATGATATGCAAATCAAGGCATTCTCTCACAAAATGGCTCTCTAGCGCCCTCTTCAAATTTCATTTTCATAAATTCATAGAAGACAATCGATTTGTCGTGGACGTGTGAAAAAATTCACAGGGCCCTTATGTGTGACGGGGCACAATGTGAGAAAGTCACATGACTGTAGCTGTTATGGTTTAGGAGAAAAATAATGGGTGGAAAAATAAATTCCATTATTAGGCCCGAGCCTGGGACTCCGTCCCGGCGAGGGACTCATTAAAACCGCGTCCGAAACCCTGAAAATGGCAAAAATCAAGTAGTAAACACGCCCCGACATGGCAGTGAGTGGTGTCAAAAATTAGAACTCGACAAGCTCTAATTGTCACAAAAGACCCCGAGAAAAAATAACAAAAGACGACTCGGTAGCGCCACCTCAAACTTTGATTTTCATGGGGCCTAAGGGAGCCCGACTCGGAAAAAAGTCGACGTAAAAATCCGAAACTCACATCAAAAAATAGTACATGTCGGGACATGACAAAAATGATATTATGGCCCCGCCCTAAAATGTACAGGACGTCGGCCATATTGGATCAAACCCGGGAACGACAAAAGTGCACACCCTCGCATTCAGGACATTTCCTCGCACAGTTTTCATCAGAAACACGTCAAATTTTGCCAAATCCCACTAAACCCATGTGTGATTAAAGTTTATCAATTACATTTTGAATATGACTTTGAATATGGTCAGGGCGAATTTTCAACAAAATCGCAAATTTTGGAATATTTCAAAAAAATATTTCTCTTTCACACATTTTTTGTTGGGAAAAGGCTAATACAGTGTTTATGCACATTTGTGAGCTGAACGCAATGATATGCTAATAAAGGCACTCTCTCACAAAATGGCTCTCTAGCGCCCTCTTCAAATTCCATTTTAAAAAATTCATAGAAGACAATCGATTTGTCGTGGACGTGTGAAAAAATTCACAGAGGCCTTATTTGTGATGGGGCATAATGTGAGAAAGTCACATGACTGTAGCTATTAAGGTTTAGGAGAAAAATAATAGGTGGAAAATGTGTTTCCATTATTATTATTATTATTTTGGTGGCCGAATTGAAGCCACTTTTGACCCCCTGAACGTTAACGAAAAGTCAATTTTATCGGATCCAAAATTCCAGGTTGGTGAAAAATGTATTATTTTGATCTTTAAAAAAAATTATGTTTAAAAATGACTCAATAGCGCCACCTCAAAATTTGAAATACATTGCGGCAATGAGAGACCTTTTTCATTGTAGACAAATGAAATTTAGTACAAAGATAGAAAATGTCAAGACAAGTAAAAAATTATATTATGACCCCACCCTAAACCCTACAGGAAGTCGGCCATTGTGGGCGGAACCCCATTTTTTCAAAATTTTACCTCTCACATTTGGATTTTTTGCGCCTTGGATTTTCATTCAAAAAACTTGCAAATTGGTGAAAATGAACTAGACCCATGTGGGATTATAGGGAACTTTCTTGGATTTGTCTACATCATAAAATGTGGGTGTGGCCAACCTTCAAATTAAAAAGCAATATTTTGAAGTGTTAAAGTGTGCATAACTCACACATGCAGTGTCCTATTTCCTGGCATTAATATACATTTTGATTAAAATCTTGATCTGCACGAAATGATATACAATTTGCATATGTCAGAATTTTTTTTGCTCCACAGCGCCCCCTTGAACTTTTGAATTGGACCAAAAAAAATACTTTGACGTAAACATTTGAGATTCGGCATGGACATTTGTCTCTGCAAACTGAACAAAAAAGCCAATGACAACATGCCTCTATTTTCAACTATGTTACCATGGTAACATAATAAATGTGTCATTGAAATGAATGGGGTTCAGAGTACTGGACTTTGTTGTAGACTAAATAGATGCTCTACACTCATCAAACTATGGCCTAAAATTTAAGATTGTCAAGAAATGTTGCATTTTGATGTTCAAAAAAATTTACATATCAAAATGACTCAATAGCGCCACCTCAAAATTTAAAATACATTGCGGCAATGAGAGACCTTTTTCATCGTAGAAAAATGAAATGTGCTACAAACATAGAACATGTCAAGACAAGTAAAAAATTGAATTATGACCCCACCCTAAACCCTACAGGAAGTCGGCCATTGTGGGCGGAACCCAATTTTTTCAAAATGTTACCTCACACATTTGAATTTTTTCCCCATTGGATTTTCATTCAAGAAACTTGCGAATTGGTCAAAATGAACTAGACCCATGTGGGATTATAGACTACTCTTCCTAGTTTTTTTAAGTTATAAAATGTGGGTGTGGCCAGCCTGCAAATAAAAAAGCAATATTTTGAACTATTAAATTGCGCGTAACTCACACATGCAGTGTCCTATTTCCCGGCATTAATATACATTTTTTTCAAAATGTGGATCTGAACACATACATATACGATTTGCGTAGGTCAGACAATATATTGCTCCACAGCGCCCCCTTGAACTTTTGAATTAGACCAAAAAAATTACTTTGACATAAACATTTGAAATTTGGCACGGACATTTGGCTTGGCAAACTGAGCAAAAAAGCCAATGAGAACATACCTCTGTTTGCAACTATGTTACCATGGTAACATAATAAATGTGTCATTGAAATGATTGGGGTTCAGAGTACTGCACTTTGCTGTAGACTAAATAGATGCTCTACACTCATCAAACTATGGCCTAAAATTCAAGATTGGCAAAACAAGTTGTATTTTCATGTGGAAAAAAATTAACGAATCAAAATGACTCAATAGCGCCACCTCAAAATTTGAAATACATTACGGCAATGAGAGACCTTTTTCATCGTAGACAAATGAAATTTGGTATAAACATAGAACATACCAAGACAAGTAAAAAATTACATGATGACCCCACCCTAAACCCTACAGGAAGTCGGCCATTGTGGGCGGAACCTCATTTTTTCAAAATTTTACCTCTCACATTTGGATATTTCATGTCATGGATTTTCATTCAAGAAACTTGCAAAATGGTCACAATTTACTAGACCCATGTGGGATTATAGGGAACTCTTTTGGAATTTATGGAAGTTATAAAATGTGGGTGTGGCCAGCCTGCAAAGAAAAAAGCCATTTTGTAAAGTTTTTAATTGCATGTAACTCAAACAGTTAGTGTCCTACATTCCGGCATGAATATACTTTTTTATTCAAACTGTTGATCTGAACACATAGATATACAATTTACACAGGTCAGACAATAAATTGCTCCACAGCGCCCCCTTGAACTTTTGAATTGGACCAAAAAAATTACTTCGACATAAACTTTTGAAATTTGGCCTGGACATCCCTATTTCTATACTGAACAAAAAAGTCAATGACACCATACCTCTATTTTCAAAGGTGTTGCCATGGCAACGTCTGACATTTCTCATTGAAATACATGGGTTTTGGATAACTGGGATGAAAAATTCTTACTTTGTCGTAGACCATTGAAATTTGGTACACATATTCCTCTCATCATACTGAACAAAAAAGCCTAAGAGAACATACCTCTATTTTCAACTATGTTGCCGTGGTAACATAATAAATGTGTCATTGAAATGAATGGGGTTCAGAGTACTGGACTTTGTTTCAGACTAAATAGATGCTCTACACTCATCAAACTATGGCCTAAAATTCAAGATTGGCAAAAAAAGTTGTATTTTGATGTTCAAAAAAATTACCGTATCAAAATGACTCAATAGCGCCACCTCAAAATTTGAAATACATTACGGCAATGAGAGACCTTTTTCATCGTAGACAAATTAAATTTGGTACAAACATAGAACATGTCAAGACAAGTCAAAAATTATATTATGACCCCACCCTAAACCCTACAGGAAGTCGGCCATTGTGGGCGGAACCCCATTTTTTCAAAATTTTACCTCTCACATTTGGATTTTTTGCGCCTTGGATTTTCATTAAAAAAACTTGCAAATTGGTCAAAATGAACTAGACCCAGATGGGATTATAAGGAACTGTCTTGGATTTTTCTACATCATAAAATGTGGGTGTGGCCAGCCTGCAAATAAAAAAGCAAAATTTTGAAATATTAAATTGCACATAACTCACACATGCAGTGTCCTATTTCCCGGCATTAATATACATTTTTTTCAAAATGTGGATCTGAACACATACATATACAATTTACATCGGTCAGACATGTTATTGCTCCACAGCGCCCCCTTGAAATTTTGAATTGGACCAAAAAAATTACTTTGACATAAACATCTAAAATTAAGCATGGACATTTGGCTTGTCAAACTGAACAAAAAAGCCAAAGAAGCCATACCTCTATTTCCAACCGTGCAGGCGTGACAATGTGATAAATGCTCCCATTGGAATGAATGAAGTAGTATTACTCAGTTGCTGATTTTGGGGGGAGGAGCGATGTAAGCGGGAACGAAAGGCAGGATCTCCACGGTGGCGTGTACCCCACGGTCGCAAGGGGTGGCGAGGGCCTTTATCACTGCTTGAAGTTTTAATTATTAGGCCCGAGCCTGGGACTCCGTCCCGGCGAGGGACTCATTAAAACCGCGTCCGGAGCGTGGAAAATGGCAAAAATCAAGTAGTAAACACGCCCCGACATGGCAGTGAGTGGTGTCAAAAATTAGAACTCGACGAGCTCTAATTGTCACAAAAGACCCCGAGAAAAAATAACGAAAGACGACTCGGTAGCGCCACCTCAAACTTTGATTTTCATGGGACCTATGGGAGCCCGACTCGGAAAAAAGTCGACGTAAAAATCCGAAACTCACATCAAAAAATAGAACATGTCGGGACATGACAAAAATTATATTATGGCCCTGCCCTAAAATGTACAGGACGTCGGCCATATTGGATCAAACCCGGGAATGACAAAAGTGCACATCCTCGCATTCAGGACATTTTCTCGCACAGTTTTCATCACAAACACTTCAAATTTGGCCAAATCCTTCTAAACACATGTGTGATTAAACATTAACAATTACATTTTGATTATGACTTTGGGTGTGGTCAGGGTGAATTTTCAACGAAATCGCAAATTTTGGAATATTTAAAAAATATATTTCTCTTTCACAAATTTTTTGTTGGGAAAACGCTAATACAGTGTTTATGCACATTTGTGAGCTGAACGCAATGATATGCAAATCAAGGCACTCTCTCACAAAATGGCTCTCTAGCGCCCTCTTCAAATTTCATTTTCAAAAAATCATAGAAGACAATCGATTTGTCGTGGACGTGTGAAAAAAATCACAGGGGCCTTATTTGTGATGGGGCACAATGTGACAAAGTCACATGACTGTAGCTGTTATGGTTTAGGAGAAAAATAATGGGTGGAAAAAAAATTTCCATTATTTATTATTATTATTATTATTAGGCCCGAGCCTGGGACTCCGTCCCGGCGAGGGACTCATTAAAACCGCGTCCGGAGCGTGGAAAATGGCAAAAATCAAGTAGTAAACACGCCCCGACATGGCAGTGAGTGGTGTCAAAAATTAGAACTCGACGAGCTCTAATTGTCACAAAAGACCCCGAGAAAAAATAACGAAAGACGACTCGGTAGCGCCACCTCAAACTTTGATTTTCATGGGGCCAATGGGAGCCCGACTCGGAAAAAAGTCAATGTAAAAATCTGAAACTCAAAGCAAAAAATAGAACATGTCAGGACAGGACAAAAATGATATTATGGCCCCGCCCTAAAATGTACAGGACGTCGGCCATATTGGATCAAACCCGGGAACGACAAAAGTGCACACCCTCGCATTCAGGACATTTTCTCACACAGTTTTAATCACAAACACTTCAAATTTGGCCAAATCCCTCTAAACGCATCTGTGATTAAAGATTAACAATTACATTTTGATTATGACTTCGGGTGTGGTCAGGGTGAATTTTCAACAAAATCGCAAATTTTGGAATATTTCAAAAAAATATTTGTCTTTCACACATTTTTTGTTGGGAAAACGCTAATACAGCGTTTATGCACATTTGTGAGCTGAACGCAATGATATGCAAATCAAGGCACTCTCTCACAAAATGGCTCTCTAGCGCCCTCTTCAAATTTCATTTTCAAAAATTCATAGAAGACAATCGATTTGTCGTGGACGTGTGAAAAAATTCACAGGGGCCTTATTTGTGATGGGCCACAATGTGAGAAAGTCACATGACTGTAGATGTTATGGTTTAGGAGAAAAATAATGAGAGGAAAAAAAATTTCCATTATTAGGCCCGAGCCTGGGACTCCGTCCCGGCGAGGGACTCATTAAAACCGCGTCCAAAACCCGGAAAATGGCAAAAATCAAGTAGTAAACACGCCCCGACATGGCAGTGAGTGGTGTCAAAAATTAGAACTCGACGAGCTCTAATTGTCACAAAAGACCCCGAGAAAAAATAACGAAAGATGACTCGGTAGCGCCACCTCAAACTTTGATTTTCATGGGGCCAATGGGAGCCCGCCTCGGAAAAAAGTCGACGTAAAAATCCGAAACTCACATCAAAAAATAGTACATGTCGGGACATGACAAAAATGATATTATGGCCCCGCCCTAAAATGTACAGGAAGTCGGCCATATTGGATCAAACCCGGGAACGACAAAAGTGCACATCCTCGCATTCAGGACATTGTCTCGCCCAGTTTTCATCATAAACACTTCAAATTTGGCCAAATCCCTCTAAACCCATGTGTGATTAAAGATTAACAATTACATTTTGATTATGACTTTGGGTGTGGTCAGGGTGAATTTTCAACAAAATCGCAAATTTATGAATATTTTAAAAAAAATATTTCTCTTTCACACATTTTTTGTTGGGAAAACGCTAATACAGCGTTTATGCACATTTGTGAGCTGAACGCAATGATATGCAAATCAAGGCACTCTCTCACAAAATGGCTCTCTAGCGCCCTCTTGAAATTTCATTTTCAAAAATTCATAGAAGACAATCGATTTGTCGTGGACGTGTGAAAAAATTCACAGGGGCCTTATTTGTGATGGGGCACAATATGAAAAAGTCACATGACTGTAGCTGTTATGGTTTAGGAGAAAAATAATGGGTGGAAAAAAAAATTCCATTATTAGGCCCGAGCCTGGGACTCCGTCCCGGCGAGGGACTCATTAAAACCGCGTCCGAAACCCGGAAAATGGCAAAAATCAAGTAGTAAACACGCCCCGACATGGCAGTGAGTGGTGTCAAAAATTAGAACTCGACGAGCTCTAATTGTCACAAGAGACCCCGAGACAAAATAACGAAAAACGACTCGGTAGCGCCACCTCAAACTTTGATTTTCATGGGGCCAATGGGAGCCCGACTCGGAAAAAAGTCGACGTAAAAATCCGAAACTCACATAAAAAAATAGAACATGTCGGGACATGACAAAAATGATATTATGGCCCCGCCCTAAAATGTACAGGACATCGGCCATATTGGATCAAACCCGGGAACGACAAAAGTGCACACCCTCGCATTCAGGACATTTTCTCGCCCAGTTTTCATCACAAACACTTCAAATTTGGCCAAATCCCACTAAACCCATGTGTGATTAAAGATTATCAATTACATTTTGATTATGACTTTGGGTGTGGTCAGGGTGAATTTTCAACCAAATCATAATTTTTGGAAAATTTCAAAAAAATATTTCTCTTTCACACATTTTTTGTTGGGAAAACGTTAATACAGCATTTATGCACATTTATGTGCTGAACTCAATGATATGCAAATCAAGGCACT
Organism: Periophthalmus magnuspinnatus; assembly: GCF_009829125.3. Taxonomy (NCBI): domain Eukaryota; kingdom Metazoa; phylum Chordata; class Actinopteri; order Gobiiformes; family Gobiidae; genus Periophthalmus; species Periophthalmus magnuspinnatus. Next base: position 13,613,069 of record NC_047135.1, on the reverse strand, counting down.
CTCTCACAAAATGGCTCTCTAGCGCCCTCTTCAAATTTCATTTTCAAAAATTCGTAGAAGACAAACGCTTTGACGTGGACGTGTGAAAAAAATCACAGGGGCCTTATTTCTGATGGGGCACAATGTGAGAAAGTCACATGACTGTAGCTGTTATGGTTTAGGAGAAAAATAATGGGTGGAAAATGCATTTCCATTATTAGGCCCGAGCCTGGGACTCCGTCCCGGCGAGGGACTCATTAAAACCGTGTCCGGAGCATGGAAAATGGCAAAAATCAAGTAGTAAACACGCCCCGAAATGGCAGTGAGTGGTGTCAAAAATTAGAACTCGACGAGCTCTAATTGTCACAAAAGACCCCGAGAAAAAATAACGAAAGACGACTCGGTAGCGCCACCTCAAACTTTGATTTTCATGGGGCCAATGGGAGCCCGCCTCGGAAAAAAGTTGACGTAAAAATCCGAAACTCACATCAAAAAATAGAACATGTCGGGACATGACAAAAATGATATTATGGCCCCGCCCTAAAATGTACAGGAAGTCGGCCATATTGGATCAAACCCGGGAACGACAAAAGTGCACACCCTCGCATTCAGGACATTTTCTCGCACAGTTTTCATCACACACACTTCAAATTTGGTCAAATACCACTAAACCCATGTGTGATTAAAAAATATCAATTACATTTTGATTATGACTTTGGGTGTGGTCAGGGTGAATTTTCAACAAAATCGCTAATTTTGGAATATTTCAAAAAAATATTTGTCTTTCACACATTTTTTGTTGGGAAAACGCTAATACAGCGTTTATGCACGTTAGTGAGTTGAACGCAATGATATGCAAATCAAGGCACTCTCTCACAAATTGGCTCTCTAGCGCCCTCTTCAAATTTCATTTTCAAAAATTCATAGAAGACAAACGCTTTGACGTGAACGTGTGAAAAAAATCACAGGGTCCTTATTTGTGATGGGCCACAATGAGAGAAAGTGACATGACTGTAGCTGGTATGGTTTAGGAGAAAAATAATGGGTGGAAAAAAATTTTCCATTATTATTATTATTATTATTATTATTTTGGTGGCCGAATTGAAGCCACTTTTGACCCCCTGAACGTTAACGAAAAGTCAATTTTATTGGACCCAAAATTCAAGGTTGGTGAAAAATTTATTATTTTGATCTTTAAAAAAATTAATGTTTAAAAATGACTCAATAGCGCCACCTCAAAAATCAAAATACGTTTCGGCAATGAGACATCTTTTTCATCGTAGACAAATAAAATTTGGTCCAAACATAGAAGATGTCAAGACAAGTAAAAAATTATATTATGACCCCACCCTAAACCCTACAGGAAGTCGGCCATTGTGGGCAGAACCCCATTTTTTCAAAATTTTACCTCTCACATTTGGATTTTTTGCGCCTTGGATTTTCATTCAAGAAACTTGCAAAGTGGTCAAAAGGAACTAGACCCATGTGGGATTATAAGAAACTATTTTGGAATTTTCTAAGTTATAAAATGTGGGTGTGGCCAGCCTGCAAAGAAAAAAGATGTTTTTTTTAAGTTTTTAAATGCGTGTAACTCACACAGTTAGTGTTTTATGTCCCGGCAGGAATATACTTTTTTATTCAAATTGTTAATCTGAACACATAGATATACAATTTACAGAGGTCAGACAATAAATTGCTCCACAGCGCCCCCTTGAACTTTTGAATTGGACCAAAAAAATTACTTTGACATAAACATTTGAAATTTGGCTTGGACATCCCTATTGCTATACTGAACAAAAAAGTCAATAAGAACATACCTCTATTTTTAACTATGTTACCGTGGTAACATAATAAATGTGTCATTGAAATGAAGGGGGTTCAGAGTACTGGACTTTGTTGTAGACTAAATAGATGCTCTACACTCATCAAACTATGGCCTAAAATTCAAGATTGGCAAAACAAATTGTATTTTTATGTTCAAAAAAATTAACGTATCAAAATGACTCAATAGCGCCACCTCAAAATTTGTAATACATTACGGCAATGAGAGACCTTTTTCATCTTAGACAAATGAAATTTGGTACAAACATAGAACATGTCAAGACAAGTAAAAAATTATATTATGACCCCACCCTAAACCCTACAGGAAGTTGGCCATTGTGGGCGGAACCCCATTTTTCCAAAATTTTACCTCTCACATTTGGATTTTTTGCGCCTTGGATTTTCATTCCAGAAACTTGCAAATTTGTGAAAATGAACTAGACACATGTGGGATTACAGGAAACAATCTTGGATTTTTCTACATCATAAAATGTGGGTGTGGCCACCAATCACAGAAAAAAGCAATATTTTGACGTGTTAAAGTGACCATAACTCACACATGCAGTATCCTATCTCCCGGCATTAATAGACATTTTGTTCAAATTTTTGCTCTGACTGCATAGATATGCAATTTACACATATCAAATATTACATTGCTCCACAGCGCCCCCTTGACATTTTTAAATGGCATGTAAAAAAATTACTTTGTCACAAACATTTGAAATTTGGCATGAACATCCCTATTGATATACTGAACAAAAAAGTCAATGACACCATACCTCTATTTTCAAAGGTGTTGCCATGGCAACGTCTGACATCTCTCATTGAAATACATGGGTTTTGGATAACTGGGATGAAAAATTATTACTTTGTCATAGACCATTGAAATTTGGTACACATATTCCTCTCATCATACGGAACAAAAAAGCCAATGAGAACATACCTCTATTTTCAACTATGTTACCGTGGTAACATAATAAATGTGTCATTGAAATGAATGGGGTTCAGAGTACTGGACTTTGTTGTAGACTAAACAGATGCTCTACACTCATCAAACTATGGGTTAAATTTCAAGATTGGCAAAACAAGTTGTATTTTCATGTGGAAAAAAATTAACGTATCAAAATGACTCAATAGCGCCACCTCAAAATTTGAAATACATTACGGCAATTAGAGACTTTTTTCATCGTAGACAAATGAAATTTGGTACAAACATAGAACATGTCAAGTCAAGAAAAAAATTATATTATGACCCCACCCTAAACCCTACAGGAAGTCGGCCATTGTGGGCGGAACCCCATTTTTTCAAAATTTTAACTCTAACAATTGGATTTTTTATGCCTTGGATTTTCATTCAAGAAACATGCAAATTGGTCAAAATGAACTAGACCCATGTGGGATTATAGGGAGCTGCCTTTGATTTTTCTACATCATAAAATGTGGGTGTGGCCAGCCTGCAAAAAAAAAATCTATAATTTGAAGTGTTAAAATGTGCATCACTCACACATGCAGTGTCCTATTTCCCAGCATTAATATACATTTTGTTTAAAATCTTGATCTACACAAAATGATATACAATTTACATATGTCAGATTTTTTTCTGCTCCACAGCGCCCCCTTCAAATAATGAATTGGACCAAAAAAATTACTTTGACGTAAACATCTGAAATTTGGCATGGACATTTGGCTTGGCAAACTGAACAAAAAAGCCAAAGAGAACATACCTCTGTCTGCAACTATGTCACCGTGGTAACATAATAAATGTGTCATTGAAATGAATGGGGTTCAGAGTACTGGACTTTGTTGTAGACTAAATAGATGCTCTACACTCATCAAACTATGGCCTAAAATTCAAGATTGGCAAAACAAGTAGTATTTTCATGTGGAAAAAAATTAATGTGTCAAAATGACTCAATAGCGCCACCTCAAAATTTGAAATACATTACGGCAATGAGAGACCTTTTTCATCGTAGACAAATGAAATTTGGTACAAACATAGAACATGTCAAGACAAGTAAAAAATTATATTATGACCCCACCATAAACCCTACAGGAAGTCGGCCATTGTGGGCGGAACACAATTTTTCCAAAATTTTACCTCTCACATTTGAATTCTTTGCGCCTCGAATTTTTCATTCGAGAAACATGAAAATTGGTCAAAATTAACTAGACCCATGTGGGATTATAAGCAACTCTTTTGGAATTTTCAAAGTTAAAAAATGTGGGTGTGGCCAGCCTGCAAAGAAAAAAGATGTTTTTTTAAGGATTTAAATGCATGTAACTCACACAGTTAGTGTCCTATGTCCCGGCAGGAATATACTTTTTTATTCAAACTGTTGATCTGAACACATAGATATACAATTTACACAGGTCAGACAATAAATTGCTCCACAGCGCCCCCTTGAACTTTTGAATTGGACCAAAAACATTACTTTCACATAAACGTTTGAAATTTGGCATGGACACCCTATTGCTATACTGAACACAAAAGTCAATAAGAACATACCTCTATTTTCAACTATGTTACCGTGGTAACATAATAAATGTGTCATTGAAATGAATGGGGTTCAGAGTACTGCACTTTGTTGTAGACTAAATAGATGCTCTACATTCATCAAACTATGGCCTAAAATTCAAGATTGGCCAAACAAGTTGTATTTTTATGTGGAAAAAAATTAACGTATCAAAATGACTCAATAGCGCCACCTCAAAATTTGAAATACATTACGGCAATGAGAGACCTTTTTCATCTTAGACAAATTTAATTTGGTACAAACATAGAACATGTCAAGACAAGTAAAAAATTATATAATGACCCCACCCTAAACCCTACAGGAAGTCGGCCATTGTGGGCGGAACCCCATTTTTCCAAAATTTTACCTCTCACATTTGGATTTTTTGCGCCTTGGATTTTCATTCAAGAAACTTGCAAATTGGTGAAAATGAACTAGACACATGTGGGATTATAGGAAACTATCTTGGATTTTTCTACATCATAAAATGTGGGTGTGGCCACCAATCAAAGAAAAAAGCAATATTTTGACGTGTTAAAGTGAGCATAACTCACACATGCAGTATCCTATCTCCCGGCATTAATAGACATTTTGTTCAAATTTTTGATCTGACTGCATAGATATGCAATTTACACATATCAAATATTACATTGCTCCACAGCGCCCCCTTGAAATTTTTAAATGGCATGTAAAAAAAATACTTTGTCACAAACATTTGAAATTTGGCATGAACATCCCTATTCCAATACTGAACAAAAAAGACAATGACACCATACCTCTATTTTCAAAGGTGTTGCCATGGCAACATCTGACATTTCTCAATGAAATACATGGGTTTTGGATAACTGGGATGAAAAATTATTACTTTGTCATAGACCATTGAAATTTGGTACACATATTCCTCTCATCATATTGAACAAAAAAGCCAATGAGAACATACCTCTATTTTCAACTATGTTACCGTGCTAACAAAAAAAATGTGTCATTGAAATGAATGGGGTTCAGAGTACTGGACTTTGTTGTAGACTAAATAGATGCTCTACACTCATCAAACTATGGCCTAAAATTCAAGATTGGCAAAAAATTTTGTATTTTCATGTGGAAAAAAATTGATGTTTTAAAATGACTAAATAGCGCCACCTCAAAAGTTCAAATACATTGCGGCAATGAGAGACCTTTTTCATCGTAGACAAATGAAATTTGGTACAAACATAGAACATGTCAATACAAGAAAAAATTTATATTATGACCCCACCCTAAACCCTACAGGAAGTCGGCCATTATGGGCGGAACCCCATTTTTTCAAAATTTTAACTCTAACAATTGGATTTTTTATGCCGTGGATTTTCATTCAAGAAACTTGCAAAATGGTCAATATTTACTAGATACATGTGGGATTATAGGGAACTCTTTTGGATTTTTCTAAATTATAAAATGTGGGTGTGGCCACCAATCAAAGAAAAAAGCAATATTTTGACGTGTTAAAGTGAGCATAACTCACACATGCAGTATCCTATCTCCCGGCATTAATAGACATTTTGTTCAAATTTTTGATCTGACTGCATAGATATGCAATTTACACATATCAAATATTACATTGCTCCACAGCGCCCCCCTTGAAATTTGAAATACATTACGGCAATGAGAGACCTTTTTCATCGTAGACAAATTAAATTTTGTACAAACATAGAACATGTCAATACAAGTAAAAAAATATATTATGACCCCACCCTAAACCCTACAGGAAGTCGGCCATTGTGGGCGGAACCCAATTTTTTCAAAATTTTACCTCTCACATTTGGATTTTTTGCGCCTTGGATTTTCATTCAAAAACCTTGCAAATTGGTCAAAATGAACTAGACCCATATGGGATTATAGTGAACTGTCTTGGATTTTTCTACATCATAAAATGTGGGTGTGGCCAGCCTGCAAATAAAAAAGCAAAATTTTGAAGTATTAAATTGCACATAACTCACACATGCAGTGTCCTATTTCCTGGCATTAATATACATTTTTTTTCAAAATGTGGATCTGACCACATACATATACAATTTACATCGGTCAGACATGATATTGCTCCACAGCGCCCCCTTGAAATTTTTAATTGTACCAAAAAAATTACTTTGACGTAAACATTTGAAATTCGACATGGACATTTGGCTTGGCAAACTGAACAAAAAAGCCAATGACAACATACCTCTATTTTCAACTATGTTACCGTGGTAACATAATAAATGTGTCATTGAAATGAATGGGGTTCAGAGTACTGGACTTTGTTGTAGACTAAATAGATGCTCTACACTCATCAAACTATGGCCTACAATTCAAGATTAGCAAAAAATTTTGTATTTTCATGTCGCAAAAAAATTAACGTAAGAAAATGACTCAATAGCGCCACCTCAAAATTTGAAATACATTGCGGCAATGAGAGACCTTTTTCATCGTAGACAAATGAAATTTGGTACAAACATAGAACATGTCAAGACAAGTAAAAAATTATATTATGACCCCACCCTAAATCCTACAGGAAGTCGGACATTGTGGGCGGAACCCCATTTTTCTAAAAGTTTACCTCTCACATTTGTATTTTTCGTGCCTTGGATTTTCTTTCAAGAAACTTACAAATTGGTAAAAATAAACTAAACCCATGTAGGATTATAGGGAACTCTATTGGATTTTCCTAAATTATAAAATATGGGTGTGGCCAGCCTGCAAAGAAAAAGTATGTTTTTTGAAGTTTTAAATGGCCCGTAACTCAAACATGCAGTGACCTAATTCCCGGCATTAATATACGATTTGTTCAAAATATTCACCTGAGTGCATAGATATGCAATTCACATATGTCAAATATTACATAGCTCCACAGCGCCCCCTTGAAATTTTAAATGGCACGTAAAAAAATTACTTTGTCACAAACATTTGAAATTTGCCATGGACTTTGCTATTGCTATACTGAATAAAAAGTCAAAGAAACCATATCTCTATTTTCAAAGGTGTTGCCATGGCAACGTCTGACATTTCTCATTGAAATACATAGGTTTTGGTTAACTGGGATGAAAAATAATTACTTTGTCATAGACCATTGAAATTTGGTACACATATTCCTCTCATCATACTGAACAAAAAAGCCAATGAAGACATACCTCTATTTCCAACCGTTCAGGCGTGACAATGTCATAAATGGTCTCATTGGAATGAATGGAGTAGTATTACTGAGACGCTGATTTTGGGGGGAGGGGCGATGTAAGCGGGAACGAAAGGCAAGATCTCCACGGTGGCGTGTACCCCGCGGTCGCAAGGGGTGGCGAGGGCCTTTATCACTGCTTGCAGTTTTAATTATTATTATTATTATACGTGCCGGATTGAAGCCACTTTTGACCCCCTGAACGTTAACGAAAAGTCAATTTTATTGGACCCAAAATTCAAGGTTGGTGAAAAATTTATTATTTTGATATTCAAAAAAATTAATGTTTCAAAATGACTCACTAGCGCCACCACAAAATTTGAAATACATTGCGGCAATGAGAGACCTTTTTAATCGTAGGCAAATTAAATTTGGTACAAACATAGAACATGTCAAAACAAGTAAAAAATTATATTATGACCCCACCCTAAACCCTACAGGAAGTCGGCCATTGTGGGCAGAACTCCATTTTTCCAAAATATTACCTCTCACATTTGAATTTTTCGTGCCTTGGATTTTCTTTCAAGAAACTTACAAATTGGTAAAAATAAACTAGACCCATGTGGGATTATAGGGAACTCTCTTGTATTTTCCTAAATCATAAAATGTGGGTGTGGCCAGCCTGCAAAGAAAAAATATGTTTTTTGAAGTTTTAAATGGCCCGTAACTCAAACATGCAGTGTCCTAATTCCTGGCATTAATATACGTTTTGTTCAAAATTTTCATCTGAGTGCATCGACATGCAATTCACATATGTCAAATATTACATTGCTCCACAGCGCATTTGTGAGCTGAAAGCAATGGTATGCAAATCAAGGCACTCTCTCACAAAATGACTCTCTAGCGCACTCTTCAAATTTCATTTTCAAAAATTCGTAGAAGACAAGCGATTTGTCGTGGACGTGTGAAAAAATTCACAGGGGCCTTATTTGTAATGGGGCACAATGTGAGAAAGTCACATGACTGTAGCTGTTATGGTTTAGGAGAAAAATAATGGGTGGAAAATGCGTTTCCATTCTTCTTCTTCTTCTTCTTCTTCTTCTTCTTATTTTGGTCGCGACTTTGAATCCACTTTTGACCCCCTGAACGATAACGAAAAGTCAAAGACCCAAAATTCAAGGTTGGTGAAAAATTTATTATTTTGATATTCAAAAAAATTAATGTTTCAAAATGACTCAATAGCGCCACCTCAAAATTTGAAATACATTACGGCAATGAAAGCCCTTTTTCATCGTAGACAAATGAAATTTGGTACAAACATAGAACATGTCAAGACAAGTAAAAAATGATATTATGACCCCACCCTAAACCCTACAGGAAGTCGGCCATTGTGGGCGGAACCCCATTTTTTCAAAATTTTACCTCTCACATTTGAATTTTTTGCACCATGGATTTTCATTCAAGAATCTTGCAAATTGGTCAAAAGGAACTAGACACATGTGGGATTATAGGGAACTGTCTTGGATTTTTCTACATCAAAAAATGTGGGTGTGGCCAGCAATCAAAGAAAAAAACTATATTTTGAAGTGTTAAAGTGCGCGTAACTCACACATGCAGTGTCTTATTTCCCGGCATTAATATACATTTTTTTCAAAATGTGGATCTGAACACATACATATAGAATTACATAGATCAGACGTAATATTGCTCCACAGCGCCCCCTTGAACTTTTGAATTAGACCAAAAAAATTACTTTGACAAAACCATTTGAAATTTGGCAGGGTCATTTGGCTTGGCAAACTGAACAAAAAAGCCAATTAGAACATACCTCTATTTTCAACTATGTTGCCGTGGTAACATAATACATGTGTCGTTGAAATGAATGGGGTTCAGAGTACTGGACTTTGTTGTAGACTAAATAGATGCTCTACACTCATCAAACTATGGCCTAAAATTCAAGATTGGCAAAAAAATGTGTATTTTGATGTTCAAAAAAAATTATGTATCAAAATGACTCAATAACGCAACCTCAAAATTTGAAATACATTACGGCAATGAGAGACCTTTTTCATCGTAGACAATTTAAATTTGGTACAAACATAGAACATGTCAAGACAAGTAAAAAGTTATATTATGACCCCACCCTAAACTCTACAGGAAGTCGGCCATTGTGGGCGGAACCCCATTTTTCCAAAATTTTACCTCTCACATTTGGATTTTTTGCGACTTGGATTTTCATTCAAGACACTTGCAAAATGGACACAATTTACTAGACCCATGTGGGATTATAGGGAACTCTTTTGGAATTTTCTATTCTTTTGGAATTTTCCATGTGGGATTATAGGGAACTCTTTTGGAATTTTCTAGCTCAAACATGCAGTTTCCTATTTTCCGGCATTAATATGCATTTTGTTCAACATCTTGATGTGAGTGCATAGATATGTAATTTACACATATCAAATATTATATAGCTCCATAGCGCCCCCTTGAAATTTTTAAATGGCATGTAAAAAAAATACTTTGTCAGAAACATTTGAAATTTGGCATGGACATCCCTATTGCTTTACAGAACAAAAAAGTCAAACACACCATACCTCTATTTTCAAAGGTGTTGCCATGGCAATGACATTTGTCATTGAAATACATGGGTTTTGGTTAACTAGGATGAAAAATAATTACTGTGTCATAGACCATTGAAATTTGGTACACAAATTCTTCTCATCATACTGAACAAAAAAGTTAATGAAGACATACCTCTATTTCCAACCGTGCAGACGTGACAATGTCATAAATGGTCTCATTGGAATGAATGGAGTAGTATTACTGAGACGCTGATTTTGGGGGAGGGGCGATGTAAGAGGGGAACGAAATGCAGGATCTCCGCGGTGGCGTGTACCCCATGGTTGCAAGGGGTGGCGAGGGCCTTTATCACTGCTTGCAGTTTTAATATAATTATTTTTATCTTTCTCCCCAAACGATCGCAGTTTTCACCCCCTGAACGTCGACGAAATGTCACATGAGGGTATCAAATTGACTGGCTTGGCGAAAAATTCCATAAATCATGCATCATGAAAATGACCCACTGTCGTAATGGCTTGTGCGGGTGCAGACCAAGGAGTGCAGACTCAAGTTGACAGTGTTTATTTACAGAGTAGTGAATTTCAGTCTTTCACAGTTCATTCAAACACACACAAGGAACCAGGGAGCCGGAGGCAGGCCAGGTAGGCGGAGTGCAGGTCGGGAACGGGAAAGCCAGGACCGGAGTGAAGACAGGAGCGGGACGAGACCGGGACAGGCGGGGCCGGCGTAGCTCAGAGAGCGGGACCCAGAGCAAAAAGTCAGGAACTCTGCCCAGCTCCAGGCAGACAGGTAGGGGAGGGGGAGAGAGCACAGGAGGACAGGAAAAAACAGGCATCATGACACCCACACACAGAGGCTTGACAGGGCCACCTAGAAAAATCAAAATTTTCGAATGAATTGGGAGCCGACTCGCATATTTTGCCATATCAAAGCCAAATTCGCCCCAGTGATAGAGCTCATGGAGACAAGCAAAAAAGCCAATCATAGTACTGCCCTAGGGTGGACAGGAAGTCGGCCAGGTCTAGTCCCAGGTTTTTGGTCCAAATAAGCTCAGATTTCACATGTCACATCCAGACACATGGGGTTCCATAAAATATTCATATTTTTTCGAAATTCCACACGGTTCGCCCGTGCATAGTGATTGGGGCATGATTGGAATGCAATATTAATTTTAATCAAAATGAACACTATAGCGCCCCCTACCATGGGGGTGAAATGGCAACATCATAGGATTCCTACGAAATTTGGAAAATGAATTTGGTGCAAGACGTGGACCAAAAAATAATATAATATGCCCAGGTCATTTTTCATGCTTGGCCACCAGGGGCGCAAAGACTCAAAAAAAAAAAAAAAACATTAAAAAAATTCTTACACGCACATACATACACAGACAGCTCAAATTCACATAGTGGCCGAGGGGTGGCCGGAGGGGGGGAATGGTGCGTGGGGGCAGTGGCCGGCCCCGGGCGGTCGCGTGATGGGGGGGCGGTTGTGTGGGGTGCGAGAGCCATCATCGCCGCTTGCAGCTTTAATTTTTCATCTAGAACTGTAATTTTTCCACAACACCATAATTATAGTAAAAACACTCTTTAGAGAACATAATGTCATTTTCAACATTAAATAATTCTATATTGTTTTCTATTCCCATGTGATCTTATATCTGTGCAATCCTTCAGTTGTCCAGGTAGGTTCCATAGTGGTCCCTGGGTGTATACTAGTCTATGTGGTCTTTTACTTGTTCTGATATAGCAAGATCATTCTAAAACTATTCAGAAAAGTTTCATTTCTGTCTTGTAAATGTGACTTTTTTAGTATCAATACCTGCTCAGATGAGTGTCTAGTTTCTAAACTAGCTTTAATATCAATTACTATCTGATTTATGATACTTTTGACATGTCTAACTTAAAATAATATATTAATTTTGTTTGCTACTGTCCACAAACCAGGTCAAAACATCTGCCTTGGTTAAAAGGCATGTCCTACCACTCCATAGATTCTATCTGTACAAGGCTATACATGGACTAGTAAGTTGTTTACCTTTCGTGATTTCCCCCTTATTGAACAAATCTGCACATTACTGTTGTTCTTTATGAACTGTTAGACTGAATGTAAACAAAGCTAACATGCTTGTACTCTAACTACCTTTAGCCCTGAGCGCTCCAATGACACAGCCCTTCATTGTGTCTGTGTCTCTCCATTGCAGCCCATCGTGCACTTAAAAGGCCTCTGTTATGCTATGTTCGGATCTATGTTATAATGTTGTTTCCTCATCAAAAACATACCTTGAGTTGTGTTTTATTTCATTGGCACTTGTTTAACACACAAACCGTGCATATTTACGTTGAGATCTTTGCTAGTAATATAAGAAGGGATCCACTGTGTTTTTTAAACTCCATACACCTTCACTAGAATTGTTTTAATGATTGCAGTCCTGGAATTGCTGTTACTACTACTGAACTAAAGGTAAAACGTAGCTGTTAACTTGAAAACTACCACTACATGACATCACACGGTGGAACAGAGCATTTTAAGCTTTGGAGATTTAGATCGACTAATAATAAAAGGTTTAGTCAAACATGTGTGAATGAAACAAAACACAACTCCAGATATGTTTTGATGAGGTAACAACATTCTAATATGCCTAAAACTCACAACAGTCCATTTTGCATAATGCAGGACCTTTAATAACAGTGCTGTCACAACAATGCACTTTCTGTCAAAGATTCACTCCAAATGACACTTTTATTGTAGCTGAAGGCAATCCCAGACTTATGGAACCCTGTGATGTGTACAGACACTGACAGACAGCCTGACAATTTGAATCCTGGAGGTTCAAAGCTTTGAGCGTGTGATGCATCAATGGGTTTACAATCAAAACATTGTGGAATTGTCATGATTTAAAGGTCCTGTACCCATTTTTTTTTTTTTTTTTTTTTTTTTTTTTTTTTATGTATTTGAGCAAAATGTGTCTTGCAGCTGTTGATGTCAAAATAAGTCTCCTGTGTAGTGTCTGCATCTAAATATAGAACATTTTAATGTTCCCTCCTGTACTATATATGCATACTCAATACTTTCTGTGGACATGTTGCTGATTGGGCCTACTCTCTGCTTCCTGTTTGCAGAGACTAGCAGATACTCTGGGAGACTATCTCTATCTAGGGCTCCAGCAAAGGGGGGGCATCCCGTCCCTACGCGTTGAGCCGACCAGGTGAACCACTTTTTCCAATCCTGGTGGTCTTGGGCCAGCTGCTCTGGGTCCTCTATGGTGACTCTAAGTTGTTGGAGGTGGAGGCAACCTCTGGGAGACTGGGATTTCCTTTTCTGCTCCTGCTCCGCGACCTTTAACGTCACATACCCCACCCTCACAGGTGTAACTGCAGGTCTAGAGAGAAATATATGATTATGTAAAATGAGATATACAGTTGGCTGACTCAGTCAGCAATGGACAACGACAAATTGTTTTATCTAGGGTATTTCATTCATACTGATTATAAAATATTTGTTGAATTGTGTATTTTCTCTGCTCTCTGAACCCCATAAGCTCACATTGATTACACATTTTTTGAGGCTTTAGGAAAAAAAACTGAATGGGATACACTTTTCTCTGACACTTTACAAAGATATGAGTCTGGTCAGTGGTAAATCTCTAAATTCAGATATGGTTATGGTTGCTCTGCAGAATCCATTTTGTTTAAAATGATGGATGACCAATGAATGTGTTTCACTGAAATTAACCCATCTGAAATGGGATAACTGTAAGTATGTTTTAGATGAGGAAACAACAGTATAATATGGTGGTGAAAGGCAGAATATGTTTATACATCCTTGGCATACAGTATAATCCCCAGGGTTATTGTCCATGTGGGTGTTTCAACAGCACCTGTATTCAGCCTTGAGGGAAGTGGAGGTACAACAGTTTGATCAGCCCTGTGGAGAGTGGAGGTACTGCAGTTTGATCAGCCTTGTGGAGAGTGGAGGTACTGCAGTTTGATGGGTTTATATTTGGCCTGTGGACAAACAAGTGCACATTATAGTCTCCTAGGAGTATTCAGTGGAGACACAGAAACAGATGCTGCAGATGAAACCTTAATGTATCTATTTATTTTCATTTTGTGATAAATAAACAGAGCTGGATGCAGAGAGGCATGTGGTGGTGTGGAGAATACAGAAGAGACAGGATATTATACATATGTGAAGTGAATGAGAATTTTCACTCTCGTCAACAGTCTCAGATCGCAGGCTTCTGTCATAATCCTGCTGGTGCTGTCACCTTTTGCTACCCCTCCCTGTCTGTGGGTCACGTGGCGGAGTTTGGAGCTGGGGCGGAGAGCTGTCTCCTCCTGTGCTCACCTGGCGGATTGGCAATCAGCTGTACCTGGGGGACCTGGGAAGCATAAGAGCCTGGATCTGACACTCAGTGCCAGATCATCCTCGTACCTTTGTGGTAGCTATGCTTGGCTCTGTTCTCGTTTTGACCTTATGCTCGTTTTACTAAAACTGGATATTTTTGCTCCAGACAGATCCTGCTCCACCTCCTGGACCAGCTCTGCTCTCTTGCCGTTGTTCCAGCTCCACCTGCTGGTAACATCTGCTTCATCACCTACCACGCACTGCTCTCTCCGCCTCTGTCTCCTGGACCCCGCTCCACTTGTCAGCTCTGGCCGCACCGCTCGCTCCATTCCTGGATTCTGCCCTGTACTCTGCCCCTGTTCCCCGCCGGATTTATTTCTGTGTTTGAACTTAAATTCACATATTATAAATAAACACTATTCATCTTCCCCCGAGTCCTTGCCCTCTGGGTCCTACCTCTGCCTAGCGCTATAACAGAACAATCTGGCCAAACCATGGGACCAAGCAGACTCGGGGTCGGATCCTACACTCCGCCAGGCTTTCAACGCACCACGGATTAATCATTGGGCAGCACGAGCAAAGTATCCGAACCCTGCTCGAAGGAAGCAACCAGGCTCTCACCCAACAGGTGTCCCAGCTCACAAGTCAAGTATCAGCCCTGCTGGCGCTCCCTACCTCTGCTCCCGCTGCGCCCACCACCGCTCTTGTCAGAATCGAGAGGCACCGATCCGGAGCCGTGTCTCAGGTCAGCCTAATCATTGCCGGGGCTTCCTCTTTCAATGTCTCACTCTGTTCCATCAATGTCCCGGTCAATACCCGCTACATCTGTGGGCTACTTAGGGGGAGAGCTCTCCAGTGGGTGGAGGCAAAGTTTTTCCGGGGGGGGGGGGGGGTGGGGGGGGGGGGGGGTGGAACAGCTGGGAATTCAGATTAGCTTTTGACCATCCACATTATCAGGCAGACGCCGCCTCCAGCCTGTTGAACTTTATGCAGGTATCTAGATCCGTGGCGGATTATTCGGTGGAATTCTGGACATTGGCGGCCGAGGTCGATTGGACCGGGACAGTGCGCTAAAAACAGTCTTCCTGAAGGGCCTCCGTGAGCAGCTAAAGGACGAACGTTGCAATCACGTGAGGAACCCCCTGACCTACAATCATTAATTTCACTAGCCAGCTGCATAGAAACAGCTTACACACACACCAGAGGGAGAGACGTCGCTCGCCCCCCTGTCCCGAGGCGCGCGCCCCCATAACCGCCCACCGAGGAGCCCATGCAGCTGGTAGGGCGCACCTGTCCGAGAGTGAGCGGCAACAGAGCTGCCAGGCGGGGGAGGGCCTCTACTGCGGTAGAACAGGGGGCACTTTTTGATTCTGGTCCGGTGCAGCCAAAAAGGGGTGCCCACCAGTAGCTCTGGGAATACTGGTGGGCAACAAAAGATTCCTGAAAAGACTAATAAATTCCAGTTAGAGGCCACACTTGTCATGAGGCACGCATTATCTGACTCTCTTGTGTCTCAAGCGCAATCACCTCCACCTGCTGCGGAGCTTAAGATGGACGAGCTTCAGACACTCGGTGCCAGATCGTCCGTGTGTCAACGTGACTACTCTTGCTTCGTTTTTGCATTTTGTCATTTTAACCTTTCGATGCTCATTGTATTTTGCTACTCTCCTGCTCTCTCCCACTCGTTCCTGCTCCTGCCTCTGCACCCCAACTCCGGTACAGTCCACCCTTTGTCTTCGCCTCCTGTCCTGTCTTGGTCTCCGGCTTGCTCCTCGTCTCTCGCCCTGGGTCCCACTCTTCTGGATTACTTCTGCTTGGCTCGCCCTGGTTCTCGTTCAGCTCCTGTCCTCGCTCCGGTCCTGGCTTTCCGTCCCCGCTCTGCATGACGCCCGCCTGGTCTGCCTCACGCTCCCTGCTCCCCGTTTGTGACTTATGAACTATTGACTTATATTTCTGCACAAATTGTGAATAAACACTGTGAACTTGCCCCGAGTCTGCACTCCTTGGTCCGCACCGGCACCTGCCATTATGACAACACTATGCTTCCGCTCTACCTCTCTTCCAGTCCTCACCCTCGTCAAATTCCGGCGCCGACGAGGATGTTATTGATCAGCGGGTGGCGGAGCAGTCAGGTGTGAAATTGGAGCCCCTGGAACACCCCCTCACTGCCCTCGCTCTCAATGGGCAGCTCCTAGCAACTGTCACGCACGTCACAGAACCCATCAAGCTAGTCCTGTCCGGTAACCATCACAAGTCCCGCCGATTCCATGTCATAACCGCCCCTTCGGCCTCCGCTGGTTCTGGGTACCTGTGGCTAGCGACCCATAATCCCGTTTGGACTGGTCCCGGAGAGAAGTCCTGGAGTGGATCCCTTCATGTCTCGCCCTATTGCTTGCATTCTGTGCTACCTCCACTTCTGGTGCCCACTTTGTCTCCAAACCTTCCCCCGACCCGTCAGGCCCTGTCCTCTATACTGGAGGAGTACCACGACCTTAAGGAGGTTTTTAGTAAGTCGTGGGCACTCTCGCTCCCTCCCCACCGCCCTTATGATTGCGCCATTGATCTCCTGCCGGATGCTCCCTGCCGTCCAGCCACCTCTACAATCTTTTGAAACCCGAACGAGAAAAACATGGAGCAATATATTCATGATTCTCTGGCAGCGGGCATCATTTCGTCCATCCTCCTCTCCGGTAGGCACAGGCTTTCTTCTTTGTGACTAAGAAAGATTAAATCACTACGTCCTTGCATCGATTACAGAGGCCTAAACAACATCACCATTAAAATAAGTATCCCTTGCCCCTCATTGACTCCGCCTTTACACCACTACACGGGGCCACTATTTTCACCAAGTTGGATCTTCGCAACGCATATCACTTGGTGCGCATGAGGTAGGGGGACGAGTGGAAGACGGCCTTTAAGACCCTGTTAGGACACTTTGGATATCTCGTAATGCCTTTTGGACTTATTAATGCCCCTGCAGTTTTTCCAGGCCCTAATCAACGATGTTCTCCGCAACTTCCTGAACCGGTTCGTATTCGTATATCTCAATGACATTCGTTATCTTTTCTCAGTCTCTGCAGGAACACCATGTCCGCCAGGTTCCTGCAACATCTGCTCGAAAACAAGTTGTTTGAAGGCTGAGAAATGTGAGGTTTCACAAGGAGGAGGTCAGTTTTCTGGGGTTTATCGTGGGCGCGGACAGGTATGAGCTGACCTGGAGAAGATAAAGGCCGTGACGGAGTGGCCAACACTCGGCAACCGCAAACAACTCCAGAGATTTATTGGCTTCGCTAACTTTTATAGGCGGTTTATCCAGGACTTCAGTCGCATGGTTGCTCCCCTTCATCAGACTCACCTCTCCCTCTAGACAATTCACCTGGGACACCGGAGGCCGAGTCCTCATTCAACAAGTTGAAAGGCCTCTTTACCTCCGCTCCCATCCTCCCACCAGCCCGACCCCTCGCGCCAATTCATCGTTGAGGTAGACGCCTCGGACACCGGAGTGGGAGCCGTCCTGTCTCAGAGATTTAACCCCCACAATCGTTTATATCCCTGTGCTTTTTTCTCTCACCATTTGTCTACAGCTGAGCGTAATTACGACGTGGGGGCCGCGAGCTGCTGGCGGTGAAGCTCGCACTTGAAGAGTGGCGTCACTGGCTGGAGGGGGCGAAGCAACCCTTCCTGGTTTGGACCGACCACAAAAACCTCTCTTACATACAGTCTGCCAAACGTCTCACTCCCGGCAAGCACGTTGGCCACTATTTTTTAGTCGGTTCAATTTCTCCCTTACCTATCGTCCCGGGTCCCGTAACGTAAAACCAGACGCCCTTTCCCGCCAGTTTACCCAGGGAGAATCTGATCCCGGGCCCATCCTTCCCCCCAGCCAAGTCATCGCTGCGGTCCGGCGGGCCATTGAGGACCTGGTGAGGGAGGCCCAGCAGACTGATCCGGACCCCGGTGTAGGCACACCTGGCACCCTCTTTGTCCCGAAAGCCGTTAGGTCTCAAGTTCTGGAGTGGGTCCACAGTTCACGCTTTTCCTGTCATCCTGGGGCCAACCGCACTCTCTCCCTCCTTCGGCGTCACTTCTGGTGGCCCACCGCTGACAGAGATACCAGGGCCTTCGTCTCAGCATGCCAGGCATGCACCAGGGGCAAAGCCTCCCACTCACCACCTTCCGGTCTCCTGCACCCACTCCACTTTCCCAAGAGACCCTGGTCTCACATGGCTCTGGACTTCGTCACCGGCCTTCCGCCATCACAAGGTAACACAGTTATACTAACCATTGTGGATCGCTTCTCCAAAGCAGCACACTTTATCGCCCTGCCGAAGCTTCCCACCGCCAAGGGGACGGCCAATCAAGTCACCAACCATGTGTTCCAGCTCCACGGTATACCCACGGACATAGTCTCGGACCGGGGCGCACAATTCACCTCGCAAGTATGGTGCTCCTTCTGCGAGGGTTTGGGTGCCTCCGTGAGCCTCACATCCGGATTCCACCCTCAGTCCAACGGGCAAACTGAACGGGCCAACCAAGATCTGGAGATGGCTCTTCATTGTGTGGCATCTTCAAACCCCTCTGCCTGGAGCTCGTTTCTCCCCTGGATCGAGTATGCACACAACTCCCTGGTTAGCTCGGCCACTAGTGTCTCCCCCTTCCAAGCCTCTCTAGGCTATCAGCCCCCACCCTTCCCTTCCGAGGAGAAAGACCTGTCGGTAGCATCGGTACAACACCACCTCAAGTGTTGTCACAGGGTCTGGGGAAAGAACTGAGCCGCGTTACTCCGGGGGGGCTCGGACCAAGGTCGCGGCGGACCGGCGCCGCAATCCTGCTTCCAGGTATCGCCCTGGGCAGTCAGTCTGGCTATCCTCTAAGACCATCACTCTGAAGACCGACTCCCGGAAACTTTCTCCCCGCTTCCTTGGTGTTTTATAACATTTAATTCATATATTTATGCAGGATCGTTAGAGGATCGGCGGAGCAACAAAACACAGAAAACCACTTAGTGCTAGAATAATGTGTCTTTTATTCCCCGCACAAAAGCGCATACAAAATCACTTTTTCAGACAGCAACTTTAATCAACCAGCGCCTTCCCTTGACACAGGACTGGAGAGGCCAACAGTCCAGTAGAGCGCTGGGCCGTCCGAAAACAAAGCTGGGCGACCGTACGTATCCCACAGCAGACTCTACCGAACCAGGGGCTACCCCGTCTTTATAACATGAAACAAACAAGGCCTGCGTGGGGAGAGGAGCGGGCCAAGCTCCTCTCCCAGGCATTCCCCGGATAAGATTTTCCCATTTCACTACCAGTTTCATAACAGATAGTGAAAGGGGGCCCTACTGGCGCTCAAAACATTCATAACAATCCCAACACTCTGTTTAACAGCACAAGGTCAGGAAGAGGGCCAAACGAGGACACACTACACAGGGATATAACCTGTCACTCCACTCTTGGCCTCGTTAGCCATCTTCACTTCAATTTAATGCATTATAACATTATATATTTTCTTGTCAATATCTCGCCAGTAGTGAGCGAACATACAGACAGGTCAAGACGTTAATAATTGTTACCAATAACACAATAAGACACACAGCTATAAGAGGAGGCATTAATAGGCCTCGAGCAAAGGGAGATACGCCATTAAATGATATCATACCAATGGCTAGCAGATTTTGTTCCACCAGTTTGCTACTGCTAATACCTGTTTCTGGGCGATCAGCGTGGCACATGTAGGCGAGTGATGTTATGATTATGATCAGCTATAAGTTTTTGCAAGTCCATGGAGTGGTTTCAGTGCGCTTCTGAAATGCTCCAGAGACACGCCCAAATTGGCGTCGTGCAGGACTTCCCACTGGATCCGAGTGTAAGCCTGCTCGTCACTGTAATTGGTCAACCTATATGTTTGGTTATGCCAATGCCACATGTGAACACCTTTCACACACCCAGAAAAAGGGGCGGTTGGGAGCTGCGGATGCTGATCCATTGTGGCTACACACAGAGTGTGGGCCCCACTTGATACAGCATATCGCGTGGTGGTTCCCAGTCCCAATCACACAAAGCATTTTCCTCTTTCAAGCATGGGTTGGTGTAACCTTGTCTCAAGGAACACACAGCTCCCTTATCTGTGTGTTCACAGTCCGTCAAGTCAAGGTCTTCATTCGTCGCTGGCGCAAACCAGTCACCTCTTACTCTCAAGATCCAGTATGATTTTGATGCAATCACAGGTAATACATGAAATCGGCACACTGTCAAAGATTTAGTCACGTTATGTTGTATCCAAACACCGGTACATACCGTATTATTACATCTAGTTTTTTCCGGCATTAAGTGAAGCCAGTACAGAGCCGTCAGGTTCCATATCCGCCTCCACTCTGCATAATTTCCTGTAGTCAATATTCTCTGCATTTTCTCTAGTTGTACCTTGGCATGCACAGTTTGTAATGAGCAAAGAGTGCAATTTGCAAAAGTAGTCAAATTTTCATACAAATCACTGGAAGCATAAACAAATCAGAACTCCATACAAATCCTTCTTCCCATAGTTTAGCATTTTCAATTTGTCCCTTTAAGGCAGTAGGCATCCATGAGGCTACTCGTCCCAAGCCATCATGGGTATACTGACCAGTCCCCACTTAATTTACTAGCAGTCAGTTGATTATCCACCATATTGGATGCCCCCAACAAAGTCCCAGATCCCCCAAGGAGAGTGCCCATCCATGAACGCCTGACTCTCCGTTTGCACTCTGACCTAGGGGGAAATTTCACCATCCATCGAACTACAGTTCTGTGTTGGGCTCGTAGCCATACGTTGGCAGGTGGGTACAATGGGCACCACATGCGTCGAAGAGTGCTGCATAGTATTGAGCAAAGTCCAAACTACATAGAGGAAAAAATGTCCTATTGGCAATAGGTGTACTATTACCAATCCAGAAGGCGTCGGTCACAGTTATGGTCCAGTCTGTGCCATTCGTTCCATCTGTGGCACAGTTTCGGGCAGTCAAGTTATACTCCAACAAAGGGACGGCAGATGTTACCGTCAAATTACATCCTTTAGCCACCACCGGCACGTTCTTTCTTTAAAGCAGGTATTGCAGCTATACAACTGGCAGTTTGGATGTCAGTTTGACAAATCGGCACTCCTGGTGTGCCACACAGGGGAAGTTATCCTGCTGGCGTCCGGTGGTTGCATTCTTCCATCCCAACGGACTATGATAGGCGATGGGCTGCAGTTGCGTGTCCCAGGGTGTCGCCTGACACGAGGGTTGTGAGGAGGAGGAAGGAGAGGACGGTCTTCACCATCAGGTGAGCAATGCCGACACGGCCGGATATGTCCGAAGAGCCGACAGAGTACCGTCTTTGGCCATTAAACATCCTCACGGTTCATAGCCTGTACACAAGAAGGGGACACTACACACATCATTAGTTTTCCCTTAAATAACATTTCGAGATGGGCACATTCACCTCATTTTTCTTCTCCTGGGTACATGACAGCCACAGTGCTGTCTTCTCCCTGGGCTATGACCTCTCCTGCTTTTGGAGGTCCATCGGGTTGCTTGACCATACTTTGGCTCCCGCTTTGTCAATTTTGGGAGTTTCCCCTTCCACCAGTGTGGAGGGCATTTGTACTTCTTGTACAGCACCAGTTACATAAGGCCTAATCAGCAACTGTGCTATAGCCTGCCCTTGCTTGATAACCAAGGGTTGGTCTGTGTTGTTCTTACAAATAACCACCAGTGTGCCTTTAAAATCTGGATCGAGCACTCCGGCATCTACTGTCATGCCTTTGAGTGCCATACTAGCTTTGGGGACAATGTGTCCATAGGTGCCCTTGGGACACTGTAATCCTAGGCCTAAATCAATCACTTGGACCTGCAGGGGCAGCAAGGTATGGGTCTCAGGAACTCTAAGATCCAACCCTGCTGAGCCAGCCGTCCGTCTCTGGGGAATTTCTGCAGTTTCTCTTAATTTCCACATCTTAATAGTCATGTCAGTTTCAGGTTCTACTTTAATCATTCGATTCATGGGAGTTACCCCTGACCCTAAGGGTCGATTATTCAATTTGGCATTACATTCCTGTAATCTAGCTCTCCAACCCAGTAATGTGTTATCTGGGCTTTCCTTTTTCAAAATAGTTTTCAACATCCCATTCATTCTTTCAATTAATCCAGCGGCTTGTGGATAATATGGAATGTGATATATCCACTCTACATTGTTGTCAGCCGCCCATTCTTTAACCCTACTTCCTGTAAAATGGGTTCCATTATCTGTTTGCATTTGAATTGGCACCCCATAATAAGTTACAATTTTATGGAGGCAATAGGAATAGGGAATGGCGTCATTTTCACCTTCCCCACCAAAACAGGTCTAGCTTGAATAGTGGAGGTCGTCCCAAAAACAAATTTACCCTGCTGGAGATGCAGCGTCATCCCAGCGAGTATATCCATTCCAATAATCCACTCCTTCACTGGAGTGACTAATACAGTGTATTCTTTCATGGGCAATGAGCCAATTTTCATAACTACCTGAATTTGTTTGGCTTTGACCAGATTTCCTCCCAAGCCGGTGATAGATATTTCAGGCCCTTTAAACTTGTTTGGGTTGCCATGTATAATAGTGGCCTCCGCCCCAGTATCCACCAGGGCTCTCACATTTTGAACATTTTTAGTTTTCCAATATATTTGCAATGGTACATACGGGCGGGGGTCCTCTACAGACCGCCCCTGCACCCGGATCTGTGGGGCTTGGCCTTCATCCTATAATGGGGGTAGCATGTCCCAGGGGTAGAGCTCCCAACTTGATTTTCTGTTTTTGCCTTTTTTCCCAACCTTTTTCCTTCATGTTAGCCGGATCAAACTCGGCTCCAGTGGCAGCAGCATTTAACACAAACGCACGAACATGTTTAGCTTTGGGGGTGCGGCGTTTCTTTTGTCTGTTCGCTTTATCTGCATGAAGAACAGAGCGTGTGGCAATGTCTACATACCGCTCCTGCTGCCCCTGCATAATTTGCAGCTGCGCCAGCGCGACTGCCCTGTCTCCATGAACTCTGGCGAGTTCATCAGTTTTTTCCTGCAGCTCTTTCCGCTGTTTTTCAACCAATTCTGTTTGTTTGCGCCACGCGGCAGCTACTAACCACGTGCGCCTCTGCAGCCCTTCAACTGGCCGCTTCTCTGTCACCTTGACCCGCCCCAGGGCAGACAAGAGACTTTCTGGGGACCCGTCCGCCAAGACAGTGTCCCACTGTTCTGCACGCCCACCGCCCTGGCGTAACGCGAGCGCCACGGCATGCGTGGGTGCATCACTATCCCACCCAGGCACACACTCGCCTGGTTCCTCCCTAGCGTTTTTTCCCTTACGCTTAAACATCTTTATTTGTTATCCCGTAGTCCTCGATTGATCCTGCCGACAACGCCAAAATGTTTTATAACATTTAATTCATATATTTATGCAGGATCGTTAGAGGATCGGCGGAGCAACAAAACACAGAAACCACTTAGTGCTAGAATAATGTGTCTTTTATTCCCCGCACAAAAGCAGCATACAAAATCACTTTTTCAGACAGCAACTTTAATCAACCAGCGCCTTACCTTGACACAGGACTGGAGAGCCAACAGTCCAGTAGAGCGCTGGGCCGTCCGAAAACAAAGCTGGGCGACCGTACGTATCCCACAGCAGACTCTACCGAACCAGGGGCTACCCGTCTTTATAACATGAAACAAACAAGGCCTGCGTGGGGAGAGGAGCGGGCCAAGCTCCTCTCCCAGGCATTCCCCGGATAAGATTTTCCCATTTCACTACCAGTTTCATAAACAGATAGTGAAAGGGGCCCTACTGGCGCTCAAAACATTCATAACAATCCCAACACTCTGTTTAAACAGCACAAGGTCAGGGAAGAGGGCAAACGAGGACACACTACACAGGGCTATAACCTGTCACTTGGCCCCTTCAAGATCAATCGGATCATCAACCCAGTCGCTGTCAAGCTGCCACTTCCCCCAACACTCCGGATCCACCCTACCTTCCATGTCTCACAGGTCAAACCGGTCCGTATCGGCTCCACCGCACCGCTCTCTCCGTTCCTGGATTCTGCCCTGTACTCTGGCCCCTGTTCCCCGCCAGATCTATTTCTGTGTTTGAACTTAAATTCACATATTGTAAATAAACACTGTTCATCTTTCCCCGAGTCTTGCCCTCTTGGTCCTACCTCTGCCGTGCTCTATAACAGCTTCAATGGTCTATTTCATTAAAATCTGGTCTAGGGACTTCTGTTTTCTGTCTAGGGTTAGACAATATCATAATTTCCAATTGACAGCAGGGGCCTATATAATTCTATGCCACTTGAACACAACCTATTGGTTCTGTGCACAATGTTCCCTGTCTATTTCTGGGTTTTTTACATTGGGGACAAAGCATGGAATGCTGCCAGTCAGACATTAGAAGGATGTATGGGTTTTAGTGTGATGAAAATGTAGCACTGTTGTCATAGCAATTAAAGGTGCTACAACAGAACTAATTCATTTTAAAGAGTTTGCAGCGGTCCAAAGTTAGTTCTCACTTAAACCATTCAAGCATCCTAATTATTCACCGTGATGAGTTTATAAGCACATAAGAGCAACGTTTATAATTAGATACAGACAGTTCTCTATATATGTATCTACATTGGTGCAAGGAATGGTGCAAGGAATGGTGCAAAGCATATTTTTGCTTAAATATGTGAGGAACATGCCCTTTAACCCTGCCCCTTTGAATAGGCCTAGAGAAGGCTGTGGTGCCATCTGAAATCATCCAGTAACAAATGAGTTGTTTTGCTCATTAATGAGGTACATGAGTCATCTGACATGCACATACTGTATTTGTTTGTCATGAGAGTACTGTTCACTGTAACTCAAATGGACAGCCTTTAAATAACTAAACAAATGAGCCACATCCTTCAGTTTATCTGCCTGAAGTGACAGCGCTAATGCCCTGTCAGTCTAAACTCAGCGACACACTCTGCACCTCCAGGCTATTATCATAGACTGTATATATAAATGGACATAGTTAGCCTGCTAGCGGCCACATTCCAATAGGAAATGAACAGGGGCGCACTTGGGCTTCATCGGCTCCAATTCACTTTTTATTGAGAAATGGAGGCCCCTCTCTCTGTAACTGCTGCTGTCAGACTCACCATTCTGATAATTCAATTCTATAAATCAAGATATAAAGGTTAATGACAGACCAGTCTGGTGCCTTCTTTCTCCGAGGTGGTTCTTGCGTCACAATTACGACACGTCCGGCAGCATCTTGGTAGGTAAAAAAAGACAACATACTGAACGGAGAAGGCCTGCAGATTAGGACTGTCCATGCTTGCTATTACCAGAAATATACAGTGAAAGTTGTTGTTGTTATATTCTGGCTCTCTACTACATACAGTCTGTAATGCGTAACGCTGTCCATTGGTAATATACCTAAGTACATATTGCAAATTCACTGGTTATTATGAACAAACCCCTATTTGATTACTAAACATACTAAACATTTTTAAACATAAAGATGTCATACGAGTGGAAATCTGATATAATAAAAGTCTGAATTGAAGCTCACTAAAGATCCTGTCTCTCGCTGGTAGTAGAGCTATCTGTATCCAGTTAAAATGGGCAGCTACTGCATGTGAATCAAACCTGTTCCTAATGCAAAGTAAGAGCAACCACAGGGGGAAAAAAAGAACCTGATTGGTCTACTATTGATGTTCAAACCTTAATTTAGTGTTGTAATGCCAGTGTTGGGTGGACCAAAGAGGGGCAGAACTCGGGGCAGATTTACAATGTTTATTTACAGATAGTGAATAATAGAGTTCAATAATCCAACAAGGGTGCACGGAGCAGGGTGCGAGCCAGAGTCCAGGGGCGCGTCGAGAGGAGCGGAGGCCGGGGCCCGAAAACCGCCAGAACCGGGATGGAGTAGAACCAGAGGAAGCTGAGCCAGAATGGACTGGGAAACGGGAGCCAGGACAGGAGACGTGAAGCAGCCGGAGCCCAGGAGGAGACAAAGAGGTGAAGGTAAGGAGTAGACTGTACCGGAGTAGGAGTGTGGAGTCAGGAGCAGAACCAGAGGCCCCGAGCTGGGAAGGTCAGGAGAACCAGAACCTGGGAGGCAGCAAACTCCAACTAGCATTGAAAAGGTAAACAACAAGAGTACAAAAATGGAGCTAGAATAGCCACGTTTGAAATGCGGACGATCTACCACCGAGTGTCTTCTCCCAGCTCCTCTTATCCACGGCAGGTGGTGATGATTGCACTGCTGGGAAGCAGGTGCGCACAGAAGGAGCCGGGAGCTCCACCCAGCTCCAGGTTCAGGCAGGTGAGGAAGGAGAAAGAGCACACATGGAGGCAACACAGGAGCGGAGATATACGTGCCTCATGACATTTAGGGACAAAACAGTACACCACAAGATCATGTAATATTAATAATAATAATTAAAACTGCAAGCAGTGATAAAGGCCCTTGCCACCCCTTCTGACCGCGGGGTACACGCTACCATGGAGATCCTGCCTTTCGTTCCCGCTTACATCGCCCCTCCCCCCAAATCAGCGACTGAGTAATACTACTCAATTCATTCCAATGAGACCATTTATCACATTGTCACGTCTGCACGGTTGGATATAGAGGTATGTCTTCATTTTTTTGTTCAGTATGATGAGAGGAAAATGTGTACCAAATTTCAATGGCCTATGACAAGGTAATAATTTTTCATCCTTGTTGACCAAAACCCATGTAATTCAATGAGAAATGTTAGACATTGCCATGGCAACACCTTTGAAAATAGAGGTATGGTGTCATTGACTTTTTTGTTCAGTATCAGAATAGGGATATCCATGCCAAATTTCAAATGTTTCTGACAAAGTAATTTTTTTACGTGCCATTAAAAGATTTCAAGGGGGCGCTGTGGAGCAATGTAATATTTGATATGTGTAAATTGCATATCTATACACTCAGATCAAGATTTTGAACAAATGGATATTAATGCCGGAAAATAGGAAACTGCATGTTTGAGCTACGGGACATTAAAACTTCAAAAAACGTCTTTTATCTTTGCAGGCTGGCCACACCCACATTTTATAACTTAGAAAATTCCAAAAGAGTTCCCTATAATCCCACATGTGTCTAGTAAATTGTGACCATTTTGCAAGTTTCTTGAATAAAAATCCACGGCATAAAAAATCCAATTGTTAGAGTTAAAATTTTGAAAAAATGGGGTTCCGCCCCAAAATGCCGACTTCCTGTAGGGTTTAGGGTGGGGTCATAATATAATTTTTTACTTGTCTTGACATGTTCTATGTTTGTACCAAATTTCATTTGTCTACGATGAAAAAGGTCTCTCATTGCCGCAATGTATTTTCAAATTTTGAGGTGGCGCTATTGAGTCATTTTGAAACATTGATTTTTTTGAACATCAAAATAATAAATTTTTCACCAACATTGAATTTTGGGTCCAATAAATTGACTTTTCGTTAACGTTCAGGGGGTCAAAAGTGACTTCAATCCGGCCACCAAAATAATAAAGAATAAAAATAATAATAATTAAAACTGCAAGCAGTGATAAAGGCCCTCGCCACCCCTTGCGACCGCGGGGTACACGCCACCGCGGAGATCCCTGCCTTTCGTTTCCGCTTACATCGCCCTCCCCCCAAAATCAGCGTCTCAGTAATACTACTCCATTCATTCCAATGAGACCATTTATGACATTTGTCACGCCTGAACGGTTGGAAATAGAGGTATGTTCTCATTGGCTTTTTTGTTCCGTATGATGAGAGGAATATGTGTACCAAATTTCATTTGTCTACGATGAAAAAGGTCTCTCATTGCCGTAATGTATTTCAAATTTTGAGGTGGCGCTATTGAGTCATTTTCATACGTTAATTTTTTGAACATTAAAATAAATTTTTTTTCGCCAACCTTGAATTTTGGGTCCAAAAAATTGACTTTTCCTTAACGTTCAGGGGGTCAAAAGTGGATTCAAAGTCACGACCAAAATAAGAAGAATAAGAATAATAATGGAAACGCATTTTCCACCCATTATTTTTCTCCTAAACCATAACAGCTACAGTCATGTGACTTTCTCACATTGTGCCCCATCACAAATAAGGCCCCTGTGAATTTTTTCACACGTCCACGACAAATCACTTGTCTTCTATGAATTTTTGAAAATGAAATTTGAAGAGGGCGCTAGAGAGCCATTTTGTGAGAGAGTGCCTTGATTTGCATACCATTGCGTTCAGCTTACAAATGTGCATAAACGCTGTATTAGCGTTTTCCCAACAAAAAATGTGTGAAAGAGAAATATTTTATTGAAATATTGCAAAAATTGCGATTTTGTTGAAAATTCACCCTGACCACACCCAAAGTCATAATCAAAATGTAATTGTTAATCTTTAATCACACATGGGTTTAGAGGGATTTGGCCAAATTTGACGTGTTTGTGATGAAAACTGGGCGAGAAAATGTCCTGAATGTGAGGGTGTGCACTTTTGTCGTTCTCGGGTTTGATCCAATATGGCCGACGTCTTGTACATTTTAGGGCGGGGCCATAATATCATTTTTGTCATGTCCCGACATGTACTATTTTTTGATGTGAGTTTCGGATTTTTACGTCGACTTTTTTCCGAGTCGGGCTCCCATTGGCCCCATGAAAATCAAAGTTTGAGGTGGCGCTACCGAGTCATCTTTCGTTATTTTTTCTCGGGGTCTTTTGTGACAATTAGAGCTCGTCGAAGTTCTAATTTTTGACACCACTCACTGCCATGTCGGGGCGTGTTTACTACTTGATTTTTGCCATTTTCCGGGTTTCGGACGCGGTTTTAATGAGTCCCTCGCCGGGACGGAGTCCCAGGCTCGGGCCTAATAATGGAAACGCATTTTCCACCCATTATTTTTCTCCTAAACCATAACAGCTACAGTCATGTGACTTTCTCACATTGTGCCCCATCACAAATAAGGCCCCTGTGAATTTTTCCACAAGTCCACAACAAAGCGATTGTCTTCGACGAATTTTTGAATATAAAATTTGAAGAGGGCGCTAGAGAGCCATTTTGTCAGAGAGTGTCTTGATTTGCATATCATTGCGTTCAGCTCACAAATGTGCATAAACGCTGTATTAGCGTTTTCCCAACAAAAAAATGTGTGAAAGAGAAATATTTTTTGAAATATTCATAAATTTGCGATTTTGTTGAAAATTCACCCTGACCACACCCAAAGTCATAATCAAAGTAAAATTGATAATCTTTAATCACACATGGGTTTAGTGGGATTTGGCCAAATTTGAAGTGTTTGTGATGAAAACTGTGCGAGAAAATATCCTGAATGTGAGGGTGCGTACTTTTGTCGTTCCCGGGTTTGATCCAATATGGCCGACTTCCTGTACATTTTAGGGCGGGGCCATAATATAATTTTTGTCATGTCCCAATATGTTCTATTTTTTGATGTGAGTTTCAGATTTTTAAGTTGACTTTTTTCCGAGTCGCGCTCCCATTGGCCCCATAAAATCAAAGTTTGAGGGGGCGCTGTGGAGCAATATAAATCTGACCTGTGTAAATTGTATATCTATGTGTTCAGATCAACATTTTGAATAAAAAAGTATATTCATGCCGGGACGTAGGACACTAACTGTGTGAGTTACATGCAATTAAAACTTTTAAAAATGGCTTTTTTCTTTGCAGGCTGGCCACACCCACATTTTATTACTTAGAAAATTCCAAAAGAGTTGCTTATAATCCCACATGGGTCTAGTTCATTTTGACAAATTTGCAAGTTTTTTAATGAAAATCCAAGGCGCAAAAAATCCAAATGTGAGAGGTAAAATTTTGAAAAAATGAGGTTCCGCCCACAATGGCCGACTTCCTGTAGGGTTTAGGGTGGGGTCATAATATCATTTTTTACTTGTCTTGACATGTTCTATGTTTGTACCAAATTTCATTTGTCTACGATGAAAAAGGTCTCTCATTGCCGCAATGTATTTCAAATTTTGAGGTGGCGCTATTGAGTCATTTTGATACATTAATTTTTTTGAACATCAAAATAATTAATTTTTCACCAATCTTGAATTTTGGGTCCAATAAAATTGACTTTTCAGTTAACGTTCAGGGGGTCAAAAGTGGATTCAAAGTCGCGACCAAAATAAGAAGAAGAAGAAGAAGAAGAAGAAGAAGAATAATGGAAACGCATTTTCCACCCATTATTTTTCTCCTAAACCATAACAGCTACAGTCATGTGACTTTCTCACATTGTGCCCCATCACAAATAAGGCCCCTGTGAATTTTTTCACACGTCCACGACAAATCGCTTGTCTTCTACGAATTTTTGAAATGAAATTTGAAGAGGGTGCTAGAGAGCCATTTTGTGAGAGAGTGCCTTGATTTGCATACCATTGCGTTCAGCTCACAAATGTGCATAAACGCTGTATTAGCGTTTCCCAACAAAAAATGTGTGAAAGAGAAATATTTTATTGAAATATTGCAAAAATTGCGATTTTGTTGAAAATTCACCCTGACCACACCCAAAGTCATAATCAAAATGTAATTGTTAATCTTTAATCACACATGGGTTTAGAGGGATTTGGCCAAATTTGACGTGTTTGTGATGAAAACTGGGCGAGAAAATGTCCTGAATGTGAGGGTGTGCACTTTTGTCGTTCTCGGGTTTGATCCAATATGGCCGACGTCCTGTACATTTTAGGGCGGGGCCATAATATCATTTTTGTCATGTCCCGACATGTTACTATTTTTTGATGTGAGTTTCGGATTTTTACGTCGACTTTTTTCCGAGTCGGGCTCCCATTGGCCCCATGAAAATCAAAGTTTGAGGTGGCGCTACCGAGTCGTCTTTCGTTATTTTTTCTCGGGGTCTTTTGTGACAATTAGAGCTCGTCGAGTTCTAATTTTTGACACCACTCACTGCCATGTCGGGGCGTGTTTACTACTTGATTTTTGCCATTTTCTGGGTTTCGGACGCGGTTTTAATGAGTCCCTCGCCGGGACGGAGTCCCAGGCTCGGGCCTAATTAAAACTGCAAGCAGTGATAAAGGCCCTCGCCACCCCTTGCGACCGCGGGATTTATGCCACCAAAAACCATACCACCATCCTACATACATACATTACTTCCATTGTATATGTCACACTGCTGTTTGTACACCTGGAGAGCTAGTAGCCTGATTCCCGAGCGGGATTTGGTCCGAGCGGGACTCGATCCTGCAACCTTTGGGTTGCGGGACCAATGCTGTAACCACTGAGCCACTGTCTCCCCACTAATAACAGTACTTAGTTTGATATTTCCATTAGGTGTTATATCTGCAGAATCACAGTGGTCCAGATATATGTGATTTTATTCTTGTTCTTGTTCTGAATTGTGAAACTATTCAGGAAAAGTAAGTATTTGTTCTGTGAATGTGGCTTTTTCAGTTTTGCTACTTGTTCAAAGAAGTAGGTAAATTCTATGTTTTATAATGATTTGTATGTGATTTTAATGAGTATCATTTCTTGTTTTTTGGTATATGTGTTTTTGACTACTCAGGACTCAGAGTTGGGCCTGTCATATGTAAAATTCTGGAGCCATTCACAGCTTTGACAGCTTTGGTCTTCTGCACAGTCCACAGCCATAAGCAGTGTTTTACATATGTATGCAGATGAAGCTCACCCTGAGAACATGTTAAACTATTAATTTATAAGTATTTGGAGTATGTTTGTTTCACTATGTATTACTGGTTTCAGTAGCTTATAGTCTGCAACTGTATTTAAGAGTAAATGGTAACATAGAGCCATAGGTACAGTCTATAGGCAAACATGATGAGTCAGTAACTGCTCTGAGGCTGTGTTAGAACATATATTTTTAATGTTTGTATTGGCCTTGTAATGATTAGAGACAGCAGTTTGGATACAGATTGAATAATTAGTGCATTCATTATGGCACAACAAGGTGAGCACATGTATAAAGGTATATATTTAGAATATAAATGATTATTATATGACTAAAGAACTGGAAGGTGAGCTTGTTCTCAAAGATGTGTTTTTAATTCATGTAGAAGCTGATTCAGACAGGTCAGAGTCAGAGTTTAACTCAACACTTTGTGGTGTTTAATTCAATGGACTGTATTTTTGTGAAATTGCAACAACAGTTTCCCCTTAGCCCTGTTGGGATCATTGATTGAACCAAGAAAAAGTTAGATTAGCAACATTCATAGTTAATGTTGTTAATGCTAAGCACTGCTCCTAGTCATGTGTTCACTTCAAGAAACAATTATATTTACATTTGTGGGAGTGTCCTTAGTGTGGAAAGTAAGTAATGACACATATTTATGTGTAATTTAGTAGATGATTTGGGTAATGTCCTTTTTAAGAGTATTAAAGATGTACTTGTAATTCAGTATAATTTCTAAATTAAAAGTAATTTGTTACATTTAAAAACACTGGGGTTGTCTTACAGTCCTGGTTGTCTCAGAGGCTAGCAGCCTGATTCACAAGCACACACACAGACAGAACTTGGTCCGAGTGGGACTCGATCCTAAGGCCTTTGGTTTGGGGGACCAACGCTGTAACCACTGAGCCACTGTCTCCCCACTAATAACAGTACTTAGTTTGATATTTCCATCAGGTGTTATATCTGCAGAATCACAGTGGTCCAGATATATGTGATTTTATTCTTGTTCTGATGCAGTGTAACTGAATTGTGAAACTATTCAGGAAAAGTAAGTATTTGTTCTGTGAATGTGGCTTTTTCAGTTTTGCTACTTGTTCAAAGAAGTAGGTAAATTCTATGTTTTATAATGATTTGTATGTGATTTTAATGAGTATCATTTCTTGTTTTTTGGTATATGTGTTTTTGACTACTCTAATGGAGTAATGATTTATGTGGTGTACTGTGCTGTATTTTCAAGCTAATTATTTCAATAATCTTACCTACATTGTTTTGTTGTTCGTAGTTACTGTGTCTAGTGTTTCCTCTGTGGGAGCTGTTTGCACCAGGAGTCATTTGCACAATGGGCCTGTCATCAAACCATTATTTTGGAGTCAATACATTTGAGCTGTGTTTTTTTTTAAAGTTTAAAGTTTTTAAAATTTTGCTTCTTACATAAAAGTTAATGCTACAGCAGACACAGGTGGAGAAATGTAAATGTGAATTGAAATGAGCTGAACCCAGGACCTTGTTGGACAACAACATCAGGCCCTGTGCATTAGTGAAGCTCAGTGAAGACTTCACTTAATGTGACTGTGCTTAGATGTGTAAAAAAGAAGACACTGAAATTAGTTTAAATTGAAACTGCATTTGTATTGTCTGTAGTAGTACTGACAGAGATGAGGCTTTGAGTGTTATTGGGGGAGGACTCAGAGTTGGGTCCTGTCATATGCAAAAGTCTGGAGCCATTCACAGCTTTGACGTTGGTTTCCTGCACAGTCCATCCACACATCAGCAGTGTTTTACATATGTATGCAGATGAAGCTCACCCTGAGAACATGATAAACTACTAATTTATAAGTATTTGGAGTATGTTTGTTTCACTATGTATTACTGGTTTCAGTAGCTTATAGTCTGCAACTGTATTTAAGAGTAAATGGTAACATAGAGCTGTAGGTACAGTCTATAGGCAAACATGATGAGTCAGTAACTGCTCTGAGGCTGTGTTAGAACATATATTTTTAATGTTTGTATTGTCCTTATAATGATCAGAGACAGCAGTTTGGATACAGATTGAATAATTAGTGCATTCATTATGGCACAACAAGGTGAGCACATGTATAAAGGTATATATTTAGAATATAAATGATTATTATATGACTAAAGAACTGGAAGGTGAGCTTGTTCTCAAAGATGTGTTTTTAATTCATGTAGAAGCTGATTCAGACAGGTCAGAGTTAGAGTTTAACTCAACACTTTGTGGTGTTTAATTCAATTGACTGTATTTTTGTGAAATTGCAACAACACGGGGGTTGTTACAGAGTTGTCTTACAGTCCTGGTTGTGTCAGTCCATGTGTGTCCCACCTCTGTGGACTGCACTGCTGCATTGATCAGAGTTTAGAGAATATGTAGATATATATTTGAACATCTGAATACAGGTTTAATCAATGAAGTATAGCACAAAAGATGTATGTAAAATGTTAGTAAACACATGTAGCATATATATTTGGCAGTAGTACTTGTACTTCAGTGCGTTTTAGCCAAGTAATTTTTTCAGGAGTACAATTCTGTAGTACCTTTCCATCATTGTGACTTACCTGTAATCATTTCAAATGTTAAATATTCTACAGTTTCAGTGAAGAGTGTTGTGGTTTCTCTTGTGTCATTGGCAGATATTTATAAGGAGTGGTCATAAAAAAAAAAAAAAAAAAACATGTCTTTGAAAACAAGCAGAGGAAGCAAGTGTGGTGAAATTATCTGTGCTATAAACTCAACCAAAATTAAAACGCGCATGTATTGAATTTTTGTTTTGCGGGTGAAAAATGATGTACTGCGGAATTAAAGAAAAGTACATTTGTCAGAGGAATTACATTTGATGCAAAGGACCAAGGTATTAGAATGAGAAGATATCTGTGTATTCATGAAGAATACAGTATAACATTAGTCATAAGAACAAGCTACTTTGTTCTTATATGTATTTTCTTCTATGGTAGTCTGAGGTTTTCTGTTTTTTTAATAGTTGCATTTGATACATTTATGATGATGTCTGTACAGTGCAAAACAGAAGTGTTGACATTAAAATGTCTGGTCAATGAGAATGACTTGGGGTTGGGGGGTAGAGTTGTGATAGGGCTATTTGACTTGTACTATTCATATGTAATCAGAGTCATTACAGCTGAGAGTTTGGGCTCAACAGCCATCAGCAGAGAATACAATAACACATTAGTCTTGTTTCCATGTGAATACAGGTCAAGAAGTATGTAGCAAGCTCATCTCCAAAGAGGCTGAAACTGAATTTGATTTCAGTACTTACATTAGAGTCTATTCCTAATTACAGTTTTGTAATTTACTGTAACTTTGTGGTTACTATTTAATCAGTTTATTAAAGGTAAGGTAACATAAAGTTGCATTATGTGGAACAGTGGTGTCATGTAACCTGATTCTATTATTTTATGTGTAGTATATAGTATGTCCATTTTATATAATTATTTATGAACATTGATATTGTGAGAGCAGTAGTGTTTGAACAGCGATAAACACTGTGTTTGTAGCAGGAGGAGTTCAGAAATGAAGGGCAAACATGTGTATCTTGCTTAAATATGTTGGTGTTGTCATGGTGTTTATCTTAATAATATTAGTTATTATAAGTTTGGATTTCTGTTGTTTTATAAGCTTATGAGACAAGCATTTGTTCTTTTGAAAGGGCAGTTTTTCAGGATGATATTAATAACATTAATGTTTGTAAGGATAATGAAGATATTATGATTATACTATGAATGTTGGCATCTTATTTAGAGTTCAGCTCAGTTTTTGAAACATAACTATCAACATGTATTGTACATGTGGCTACGAAGTTGTTTGTAGTTTGCCAGAAGAAAATAGAAGAAATATAAATAAGACAAAGGTGGAAATTTGCACCTAAAGGCTGCAAATATCTGGAAAAAAATATCTGAAAAAATGGGGCTGGGGGAAGGGGGCTGGGTTATCTGCAAGGGGTGTGGCCACACCTGGGAAGACCAGGTTAAAGTCAGTCATTCGAAAGAGCTCGTTGTCTTTGATTGGCAAAGCCATTCAGAAGACTCCCATTCTGCGAGGAAGTTTACTTTTTCTCAGTTTGGATACTTTCCCACTCTACGAGGAAGATTACTTTCTTTTAGTGTGGACCATTCACTTTTACTTTTTACTTTGATATTTTTGCGACGACTACTATCAAGTCACAGCTTCTTTTGACTGCATCAAGGTATGTGTACTACTTTGAATTATATACAGTTATAATGTCTGTTTTTATGTCTAAACTGTGTACCTTTTTAATGGTCTACTATTATTACTGTCAGTCTACTTTAATACTTGAAAAGGAACCATAGTTATGTTTTTGGGAAAGTGCATCTGATCTCATCAGAGCCAAATAAACAACATGATGTTTCTTGGACAAATTACTAACCTCCTAGGTGTTTAGAGTTTGTCTTGACATTATAATGTTGATTACGTACTAATTTTGTATTTTCAACCATTTAAAATGTTTTTATTTTTGTTTGTTGTTTCAGGTGTTTTGAACAGGTGCTGTTCAGGTGTTCTGTTCTAAGCACTGCCAGAGTTTCGTGATGTCTCCTATGTTTGGTATGGGTTTATTTTGTATTATATTATTACTGGTTGTGTTGTGTATGTGAGCAGTTTAATTACAAGTTGTAGAGATGAATTAAGAATACAATGTTTTTGTATCTTTACAGTGGGGATTGGGACTGGTTGGCGTCCTGCCGTGCGCCACTGGACACGCTCCTCTTTCACCGGGAAACAGCTGAGAGTCTGCATCCCCACCTGAATCCCCCAACAAGGAGGTATGTCCAATTATTTTAAAAGTTTATATTGTGTAGACACAGTGATGGTGACATTTTTAAGAGGTTATTTTAGTCTGTCAGCCAGGTGTGTAAATGCAGTGCTGCCAGCCTATGCATATTAATTGTGGACATTAACCATGGCTCAACAGCCACCATCATCTCCATTAACATATGAACTGGCATCAGCAGAGTTGCAAAATGTTGTTTTGGGAGTTGTTAAAAAAGAAAACATGGTTGTATTTCACACTGTAGCAGCAGATGCAAACACATTGTACATTTACTGGTGTAAAAGTAATCATGGATAGATTATTAGTAAACTGTTAACTAAAATTAAAAAGAAATTGGTTAATATTACACACTTCAGGTTTAATAAATGCTGTTCTTGTTTTCCAGTTGGTCTTGGTTATCGGGGATTTCACATCTCAGATCCTTCGTGGAGAGAGATGTGGACATCAGAAGCAGATGGCCCATACTCCTTTGGTACATTTGCTCCCCTGGTGCTACATCTGACACCCTGGAGACTGACGTACGCCATTGCACTGTTGACCAACGCGTGTCAAAATGTGTGGTGCTGGCTACGGGCAACGACTCTTCCACCAGGGGCCAGACAGTGGAGCGGGCACAGAAGAACTTCCAGAGTCTTCTGTCTACAGTAAAACGTCTTTGCCCAAAGGTATGCACTCCCAACAGTGTCACATTTGTTACCACCAAAACACACTGTCACCTCAAATAGTTAGTGAGCTAAATTTTGTATTTTTTTAGACATGTGTGGCTGGACTTCCCGGCTCGTCATGTGGTCAGTGTGGCCAAGCAGAACCAGTTTCGCGAAGCATACCAAGGCAGCAGCAGAGGCAGAAGGTAAGGACAAAGTACATATGCTTGAGTAAAGTCAAATAGGGGATAGAGATATAGAGTATATATAGAGAAGAGTATATATAGAGAAGAGTATATTTGAAATTGTATTATGTGTTTTTGTAGGGCTGCAGTATGTCTTCTGTGTGGACAGCTTCCCTATGAAGAACTTGCGTCTCTGGGCTAAGGATGGTGTAAGTAATACAAATACTGTTTGTGTGTTGACATAATGTATGTGTGACAGAGCAGTGTAATAATTCATGTTATTGTCTTTATGCAGATCCACCTCAGTGTACCTGAAGGCATGCGAGTCTTGTCTGACTTGATCTGTAAGGCCATCAGGGAGCTGTCTGAGAGCACCGTGGATTCTGCCCACCCAAGCCCGAAGACACCTGCTGCCCCGTGTGTGAAGCCCCTGCCGAAGACCCCAGATGTGGTTGTGACCTGTCCACACATCCAGAGCAGTCCGAGTCCCATCTACCACTCCACAGACGGACTCTGAGGGCTGGAATTTGGAAAGTGGAGAGAAAGTGTACAATAGAAAATATATGCTCTGTTATATGTGCCGTGGCCAAATTTCTTATGTGAAAGTGCTAATGACTTTATGTTTTCAGAAGAGTCTACAGCGACTGCCACCAGCACAAGAAATGTTTCCTGCGACAGGTTAGTAACATTATTTTTCAAATTCATCAATCAATGTTAGGTCTAAAAATCCTCACTGAAACCATATTTTTCAGGTCACCGGTCTGTGTGCTATTCCCGTGTCTGCTGGCCGCTTTGACTGTTTTGTCTGCACCGCAGAAGCCCACCTGCAACCTCAAAGAACCCAACTACCCTGGCAACGAAGAAGGTAAAACAAATGGGCAAATGTATTGATTTGTGAATGTAAAACATAAAACTGTTGTTTAAATATAGTTTTTGTTTGTTGATCTAAACATAAATGTGTTATTTCAATATAGTTGAGTCAAGCAAGGACTGCCGTGCCAAGTAGAATCAGCCAAAGAGACAGGTATATCACAAGATCATGGTTATATGTGCTGTTGAAAATGAAATTGAAAACTGTTGACAATCACTACCAATATCTATGTTTTTAGATGAAGCATGCAGCCAGAGTTGGGAAGCAGCGAGCTCAACATCAAGCTGGCAACCTCGAGTTCTGCTGAAAAGGTTTTGATAAAAATATTTACTTTATATTTGGATAGAAATACATAATACAAGATTGGATTTGTCCTAATTGGTATTTGGTTCTTTTAGCTGGAGACAGACTGTGGCAGAGGCGCAGTCAGACCTGCTATCAACACAGCACCGACTGAAGATCAGCAGGTATATCATTTCAAAACATGTCTGTGGGTGGGGTGTCTGGATACATCTAAATCTGAAATCTTCTGTTTTAGGTGCAGACTGATGCTGTGACAGTGACACTACGTCCATCTACCTGCATAGAGCCTGAAGTGGTCGTGGAAGTGGTATGTTCAGGCAGAATGTTTTATATCGAAGCAAGTATTATTTGATTAAGTCATGTTCATAAACAATATCTATTCTGTGTGCAGGTGAAGCCTGATGTGAAGAGACCCAGGAGGACCTCCAGTCCTGTTCACAGAGAAGCAGATGTGCAGGTGTGTTAATAAAGTGCTAATACTATAAAATGGCATGCAAAATAATAGTGATGAATCTGTATGTGTAAGCTGTGTTTCTGAGTGTGAATGCTAGTGCTGCTGAGTGTGTATGAGTTTTAATAGAAACTATTTCTAATTAATAGTAAATTGGTAAATTGGGTCATTTCAAACTATGGAGGGGGGGGGGGGGGTATCAGTGGAAGTATTATGTGAATTACACCATGGTCATAACAATATCTATTGTGTGTGTGCAGGAGGAGCCTGATGTGAAGAGACCCAGGAGGACCTCCAGTCCTGTTCACAGAGAAGCAGATATGCAGGTGTGTTAATAAAGTGCTAATAATAAAAGAAAATAGCATGCTATAACATAACATAATAGTGATTAAACATTGTGGTATTTAATCTTTATGCACGCTGTGTTTCTGAGTGTGAATGCTACATGTGTGCTGCTGAGCGTGTATGTTTATGTCTATGCGTGTATGTGTATGTATGAGCGTCTTTTTAATAGGAAACTGTTTCAAATTAAATGGTAATAACATTGTTGTCTTTTTTGTTTCTTAGGTACCAATGAAGAAGGTCTGCTGTGGAAAGCAAGTCCCTGTCGTCAGACTGCAGTGGCCGTCACCCGAAGAGTGCAAAGCAAAAGTGGCCAAGAAGGATTCCTGCCATGAAAAACAAGCGTCTGTTCAACTACAGCCTCTGCAGCATGAAGACAGCAAAGCTCCTCAGTTTGACAATATTGTTGGGTCATTTCATCAAGGACACACAATATTTCATCCACAAAGTAGAGGAAAGCAGTGCACGGCCATTGCTTTGGCTGCAATTGTTCAACACACACACCTGCGGGAGGTGCATGAATGGTCTCAGAAAGATCTAAACATGACTTTATTGGAAGGTGATCGTCTGTACATAAGAAAGAAGCATCGTATTCCTGAGGATCAGTCTTATTTGGGAGCTTTTGACTTTAAAAACGAGGAGAAGCTGTTTGGCAAGACGTTTTGTTTGAAAATGGTCACTGTTATTGGACGTCTGCTTTCAGTCACCAACCCTGAGAAAAAACTATGTTTTGTTACTTTGAAGACAGCTCTGGAAGAACATCTTGCTACTGACAACGCTTGTCTCTTCACCATGTCAGCCACTACATATGCTATTATCGCTAAAAATGGCATGTATGCTATTGTGGACTCTCATGCACGCAGTAAATCTGGGATGGTAGATGGCAATGGTTCAAGTGTTGTTGTGTTTTTCAAGCGCATCAGTGAAGTTTATGACCACATAATCCAACTTGCAGCAGGATTCACTGAGCCAAATGTTCAGTTTGAGCTCAATAGCGTGGCAGTGACTTTGAAAGACTGTGACTGTGATGGTGTGACTGCTGAGCCTACTCTGGGCTGTCCTGAACGTCATGCTGTGACTGAACTTAAAAGTAACCCCAATTCCTGTGTTACTGAAAGTACTGCTGCAACTGACACGGCTGATTTGAAAGCTTCTGATCCTGGGTTCAAGATAAAGAAAAATTTACCAGAAATAGGACACAAATGTGGCAGAACACAAATGAAATCTCCATTGCACAAAAAGCGATCCAGGGTTGACACAGAGTTAAAAAGTGGATCTCCAATTGTCAAGAAAGCCAAACTGCATGATGCAAATGACATTACAATCGTTGGTCATGAGGAAAATGCTTTGCAGTTTAATCCTCTTTCTGAAAAAGTATGCAAGGCAATTTGCAAATTTCTTAATGTTGAATTTGAAAATTGCAATGTTAAAGAGTCCTTATGCGCTGGGGATGCTGGAGTGCCATGTCATAATGAGAAGATTGTTGCCGATGGTAACTGTTTTTCCGTGCCATTTCTCAAGCCATAAGTGGGACACAGAAACACCATAGAAGAATCAGACTGAATGCAGTGAAGCACTTAAAAAAGAATCCTGAAAAATATCACTGCCTTTTGAATCAAGAACATCAGCATTTGACTGTGGCAGAGTACATCAAACTGCAAAAGATGTCTTATGTAAACACCTGGGCAACACAAGCTGAAATTCAAGCCACAGCTGATTGCATTGGAGTTGATATTTATACCTTCTATCAAGGCAAATGGTTAAGATTTAAAAACAGTGAAAAACAACAGTCTGCTGAAGGCATCTACCTACAGAATCATGGAGCTCATTATGAACATGTTGTTTGTGTCAAGCAAGGCCAACAAAATGACTGTTATAAACTGTGTACGTTTGGTGAGCCCCAGGGACACATCACAAGATCAGCACATGCAACGAGTGTCTTCAGTTCAATTCCTCTTGATGAAAATACTATTGACAGATCACATGATAATAAAACCACAATTTTGTCAAAGTACTTAAGGAAAAAGAAGGCACAGAAGAACAGAGAATGTAAAATGGTGAAATATCACAAAGAGGAGGAATATCGATTGAAAGCAATAGAAAGCGGTGTGGAGAAATACCAAACAAACCTGGAATATAAAGAGAAATTGAAAGTACACAGTTCCAAAAAATACAAATGGACATGGAACATCAAGAGAAATTGAAAGGATACAGCAAAGAAAAATACAAAAGCAACCTGGAACATCAAGAGAAAGTGAAAACATACAGCAAGCAAAAATACACAACTGTCCTGGAACATCAAGAGAAAGTGAAAACATACAGCAAGGAAAAATACACAACAGACCTGGAACATCAAGAGAAAGTGAAAGAATACAGCAAGGAAAAATACACAACAGACCTGGAACATCAAGAGAAAGTGAAAGCATATAGTTGTGAGAAATACAGAAAAGATTTGATACACCAAAATAAAGTCAAATGTGAAAGTGTCAAAAATTATAAAGCAAATCCTGATCTTCGACAAAAATTAAAAGCACTAAATAAAGCCAAATACCACAAAGACAGTGCTTTTAGACATAAAGTCCTGGCTAAAAAACGATTCAACAGAAATCAAGATAAAGTACTAACTGATCAGATTAATTCTGTAATGAATGAGTTTTTAAAGAAATCAAACGATGGACCTGAATTTGTTTGCTGTGTATTTCCGATCCATGTTTAAAGCA